>NC_045438.1:77977052-78007950 GCF_002776525.5 Piliocolobus tephrosceles | reverse complement strand
CTTCAGGGCAGTGGGTTCTCCTCTGACTCACAGAATCCAGAAATGTCACCATCCCAGACCAAGGCCTGGAATTAGAAACCTCAAGAGGCCCCTTGGTGCTCTATCTTAAGTGCAGCAGAGCTGGTACCCAAGCTATAAGGCAAAGTCTCCTTTATCCTTCCGTCTTATTTTCTCAAGCAAGAGTCTCTCCGCATGTCCATTATAGCTGGGAATGTGTTGAGTCACACCTGAAGCCAGCACTGCACTGGATCTCAAGCAAGGCCCACAGAAAGTACTGTCTGGTTTATTCAAGGTCCAAGGACTCTTTTGTCAGCAGGTGATAAATCCTGTCAGAACTAGGTACTTCCTTTCAAAGCAGTAGGTTCCCTTATGGCCCAGGATGTGTCCAGAAATGTCATCCAGGGTTTAGGCCCTGTGATGGGCCCCCACAACTCTGTCTAGTGCCCTGTCCTACTATGACTGAGCTGGCATTCAAGGTGCAAGACAAAAGTCCTCTTTACTCTCCCTTCCCCTCTTCCTAAGCGGAAGGAATCAGTCTCTCCCAGACTGAGAACTGTGCTGCCTGGAATGGAGGAGGGTTGACACAAGCACTCCTTTGGCTGCCCCAAGCTGGTGTCTCACTAGGTCATGTGAATCCCAACTCCACTGGCTCCGAGCCCAGTACAGCACCAGGACTTGCCCAAGAATTGCAGTCCTTGTGGCCTAGACCGCCTTTTAAATTTATTTAGGATCCTGGAGTGCTTTGGCCTGCAGTGGCATGGCTAGCCGGAACTCAGGTTCTGACCGCCGAACTGGACAATCTACCTCTGGTTAGGGACGATCTAAATGCTCCTTCTGTGGGCACTGGCTGAATTCTGCCCCATGTTACTTTCCATTATGACCGGCAGCATTGAGTTCCAAAGCAAAGGCCCACAATCACTGCACTTTCCTTCCCCTAAGTAAAATGATTCTCACTTTGTGCCATGAGGCTGCTGCTGCCTGGGGATGCAGCAAAGGTGACGCCAGCAATTCAAGACAGTCTTTCCTTACCCTCTTCAGTGCCTCTAAACCAGGAACGTGACTGCCCAACTGATTTTTGGTTCTTATGGAGATATTTCCTTGTGTGGATAGTTGTTTAATTGGTGTTCCTGTTGGGGATATGATTGCTGGAGGCTTCTCTTCTGCCTGCTCACAAAAATATTTTTGTTAGACTGCTGTGCAAAACTTTTTAAGAGAATGGAAAAAGAAGTAGGGAAGGAAATAGAAACAAGTGGGCAAAGAAGTAAGAGGAGCCAGCTTCAGATAATTCTTGTAAAATGTTACCCCTTCTTAATAGGATGGTTAGATGCAGGAAATCTGTTTTCACATATACGCACACAGGCACACACATACAATACACACACACACACAGAGATTTGTTACATTTTATTTAGTAAAATAACCTCCTTCTTAAGTGATCTCTTTATTTTAAAGACAGAAAAGACAATCTCCTCATGATAATTTCTTTCCTTTTTGTTCAAACATTTCTCTCAAATGAGCACACTTGCTTATTAAAGAGTATAAAGTGGCTTTTGTAATTCTAAATTTCTTTAGTGACTATCCTCCAAATATTGAACTACCTGGGCAATTAGCATCATAATACACATTCACACATAGGTCTGGAAATGTTAACACCACACGCTTACCTGTCCGTTCAAAAGGGCCTCAGAAAGTGAAGAACAAAGGAAAGTGATGGGCTCTTAACCAATAATGATAATTATCAATGCTCTAGCTGCCTGCCCTCTGAGGTAACAAGGCAGAGTGCAGCTTCCCGCTTTTAAGCAGATCAGGCCATGGGGACAGGGGACCTGGTACTGATTGAGGCATGACACCAAAACTGAGAAAGGAGACAAATCAGCACGTTCAAATTTTTATTAGCTCAGGATTTGTATTAAAATATAAAACACTTGAGAATAGTTTTTTCTTTTTTGAAGGGCATACATTCTCATCTTGATTTGTTTGCAATAAACCTACTTCAAAGAGGTTGTTACTCCCTGATTGTGATAGATACATACGAACTCTAATATCAGATTTGAGCACATAATATCTTGTTCTGCATATAGGACAGTAAGGTTGATTTTACAATTTCTTTATCAATGAGAAAATACTTTTCACTACAGATATTAGTTTTCTGCCAATGTTTGTATGATGTAACTATAAACTCTTAGCGATAAATTATTGGAATAGAGATCTACAAATGCTCTCGTCTAGGCAAACAGCTGCTCTCTCAAAAGACTTTGGGATTGGTGTTTAGGTTTCATGATAATGCTATAAATATAATAATATAGATTTGCATGAAGATGTAGAGAAAGTAAAGTTAATCTTCAGAAGAAAGAATGAATCAGAGGTGCAAAGCAGAGTCATGTAGGACCAATAGAAATTACTCTCTAGTCCTTGTTGATTTTCCGGTTCCTAGTTCTTATTCACCAAGACTACCCTTTGCTTTTAGCTTTAATTGCCCCAGCATCCTTCTATCAAATTCCTTTACTGGTGGTGTAGAAAGCGGTTCTGATCCAGACCCCAAGAGAGGGTTCTTTGACCTTCCGCAAGAAAGAATTTGGGTAGAGTCCATAAAATGAAAGTAAGTTTATTAAGAAAGCGAAGAAACAAAATAATGGCTACTACATAGGCAGAGCAGTAACATCTGTGGCTCAACTGATTATAGTTATAGTTACTTGTTGATTATATGCTAAACAAAGGATGGGTTATTAGGAGTTTTCTGGGAAAGGGGTGAGCAATTCCCAGAACTGAGGGTCCTCCCCTTTTTAGACCATATAGGGTAACTTCCTGACATTGCTATGGCATTTGTAAATTGGCATGGTGCTGGTGGGAGTGTCTTTTAGCATGCTAATGCTTTATCATTAGTGTATAATGAGCGCTGAGGATGACCAGAGGTCACTTTGATCACTATCTTCGTTTTGGTGGGATTTGGCTGACTTCTTTGCCACATGCTGTTTTATCAAGAAGGTCTTTATGACCTGTATCTTATGCTGACCTCCTCTCTCATCCTGTGACTAAAAGTGCCTAACACCTTGGGCATGCAGCCCAGTAGGTCTCAGCCTTATTTTACCCAGTACCTATTCAAGATGGAGCTGCTCTAGCTCAAACACCTCTGACAGTTGAACTATCCCAAATTGGTGCCTATTAGTTGAAACCCATACAATATCAACTAAAGTATGCTGAATTAAAATACTGAAATGTTATTATGGGTTACATACTTTACTTTTTCTTTTTTCTTTTCTTTTTTTTTTTTTTTTTTTGAGATGGAGTGTCGCTCTGTTATCCAGGCTGGAGTGCAGTGGCGCCATCTCAGCTCACTGCAAGCTCCACCTCCTGGGTTCGTGCCATTCTCCTGCCTCAACCTCCCCAGTAGCTGGGACTACAGGCACCTGCCACCACACCTGGCTAATTTTTTGTATTTTTAGTAGAGATCGGGTTTCACCGTGTTAGCCAGGATGATCTCGATCTCCTGACCTTGTGATCCGCCAGTCTTGGCCTCCCAAAGTGCTAGGATTACAGGCGTGAGCCACCGTGCCTGGCCAATTACCAAATTTTAAAAAACTTTTATTTTCCAGGCTGATCCCTTAAATTCTGGTGTTTGTAGAAGTTATATTTATTTTATTTTCTTTCACTTTTCTTCTCTTTACATAGTAGCATCTATTTACTTCCCTAAATGTGATATTTCTTTACAGGAACACGTTAACTTTGGATTGTTGCCAGGGTGTGTTAAGTAATCCCTTAAAATACTGCCTCAGTAGCATTCACTGGCTTCCAATATACGGCAGACAGATCAGGCTTAGTTCATGCACAGGAAATTCATTATAATAGTAGAATTTTCAATGAAAAAATCAATAAATAAGTTTTAATAAACACCATCAACATTTTCCATTGAAGTCTTTTCAGAACATAATCCATCTTCAGAATTGTTATCATATTCTAACAAAGTCTATTTTATTCTAAGATGTTAAATGTATTTGTGTGATAAACAATATTTTACTTGCCTGAATACATTTTTTTCCATCTCACCTGATTTTTTCGAAGCTTGGAAAATATGTCAGATCAAAGAGAAGGAGCTGTAGCTGCCTTTCTTAGGAGGGGGAAAAAGCACAGGCTATGTTTGTTTCATCACTAAAAGGTACCTTGAGTCACAGGAGAAAATTCTATGACTTCTTTGGTGACTGAAAGCTTTCTTTATGATTTTTAAATAAAAGTTTTTAAGGCAGTAGATGGCTTCGATAAGCAATATGTGATTAAGTGTTAATTTTATAGTGGTCTTTTGCATATACGAACTAGTTCATGTTCCCTCAAGAAATTCCCATAAGTGTAAGCATATTTATTCAGATCATTCGATCTTAATCTTCTACCAAAGAAAAATAATGTTGCATGTGAGAGTATTTTAAAGTGACTGATGAATATATTGAAAGAACGATAAATTGTTATCCTAATGAAAATATATTGATGTGCTAAGTAAAAATCTGTCTGGAGTAGCCCTGCTTTATTCAGAAAAGGGAGAATGAAAGGGCATAAAAAACAAGGACCCCAAATCTCCATACCCTGACAAAGGCACATGCCTGCTGTGAAAAGGCCAACTAGACAGTAATTCCAAAGGGTAGAGCCAGAGCAAAATGACATGGATTTGGCAAGCAAGCTGCCATCCTATTCTCAGCATGCACCTGTAAATTCCAGTATATTTTGTCAATATAACTTATCCCACAAATGAAAGAAAATGTAAATTTCTTTTCTTTCAAACCATAATGATTTGGCTCCTGGTTTGTTCTCTCTGTCACTCTCCTCTTACCAGCAACATATCATGAGAACTTGCCCCAGTTTCTTTCTTTAAATGCACCCATTGTGCTTCCACCTAAGGGTCTTTGCACTAACTGTGCTTCTGTCTATAACTTTTTCTCCCACATTTTACAGGAAGTTTCTTCCTTTTCATTTGAAAATAAGCTCCAATGATTTTTTGTACATATAAGTTAGGTGAATAATTAATTTCACATTTGTCCTTGCCCCTTCAGAATGTAAGGTCCATGAGACATCTTGTTAATTGCTATTCCCTCAGTACTAATAACAGGGTAAGTGAGAGAGTAGGCAGTCCATATATATTTGTTGAATGAATGCATCATGATATTAACACAAACAAATCATTACAGCATAATATGGGTGGTAAGAAAATTCTCATGAAATAGTCACCATGCCATGTAGTATAGCTTAAGTAGTCAATCTTTAAAAACCAGCTGTTCTCAACCAGAGACAGAAAGAAAAATGTGCATGCCTCTTGAAGGTGGCAGAATGAGATAGGAAATATTCAACTCATGCTATCTTTATGTGTTGTTTTTCTTCAAAATTAAGCATTGGCTTATAATACAGCTGAGTGCATTGACTTCAAATACAGTTGAGTGTACTCACTTCAGTGACTGATGTTTAAAATCCAGCTATTCCCACAAGTTGGCCACACATGTGTACTCATGTGATGCTGTAGAAAACAGTATAAATTAATGGTTTATATCATAAACATAAAGAAAGTAATTAGCTACCTCTAATGGAGATCCAAAGGCTGTCTTTCTCTGTTGTTATAGAAAAAGTCTTTTGAGGTATAGATTATAGGTCCTCATGTTAAAGAGAACTAGATTTAACTTGTGGTTCTACCATTATGTAACCTTTTTTAGCCCATGTTTACCCAACTGTAACATGGCAATAATAATAGTACTTAACTCATAGGTTCTTATGGGTATGAAATAAAATTAGAGTCTGATATATATAAAATAAAAATACCTGACATATATTGAAAATGTTGTGCTTTAACTGTTTTGAAGCTCTTTACCTAATTTAGGCCATTTACTAATCTTTAAGTTAGATATTATTATTGCTGCAATTGAAATACAGGAAAACTGAGAAACAAAGAGATTAAGTGACATGCCAGAGATACTCAATTAGTAATAATTACCATATATAATCAGCACTTTATTTTTTATTTACTTATTGTTTTTGATGGAGTTTTGCTCTTGTTGCCCAGGCTGGAGTGCAATGGTGCAGTCTTGGCTCACTGTAGCCTCCACCTCCCGAGTTCAAGTGATTCTTCTGCCTTAACCTCCCAAATAGCTAGGATTATAGGCATGTCCCACCACACCCAGCTAATTTTGTATTTTTAGTAGAGACAGGGTTTTATCATGTTGGTCAGGCAGGTCTCGAACTGCTGATTTTAGGTGATCTGCCCACGTGGGCCTCCCAAAGTGCTGGGATTACAGGCATGAGGTACTGCACCCAGCCTACATTTTACTCTTATTGGTACTATTTGGATGGTCCTCAATGTAGTTCAAGCTACAATGAGCTCAAGTTACACACAGATGAATTAAAATTGCTCCCACTTTATCCCATTTATCTAGGTCTCCATGTGCTTTTACATTTTGATTATTCCTCATTTATCTTCCCTGACTCTTTGGTTGTAGTTTTTCTTGATGTCTCTAATCCTCAAGCTCTCACTATGAACACTGACAGTATTAAAGAATAGCAGATGGATTTAAGTACTTTGGCTCTGGAATCAGACAATCTTGAGTTAGAATTCTGGCTCTGTAACTCACTTAAAATATGATTCTGATCAAATAACTTAAGTATTAAAGTGGCAGCTTTCATTCCACATAGTTGTAAAAACAATAATACTTTATAGGGTAATTTGAAAAATAAAGGAGAAAACATGTGTCAGCAACTTAATATGTTGCTTATTGCCTAGTAGATGCTTCATTTGTATTGACTGATTAATGATCCTGTAGTCTAGATATGGGGTCTCCAACCGCTGGGCAGAAGATTGGTAACAGGTCTTTGTCCTGTTAGGAAATGGGCTCCACAGCAGGAGGTGGGTCATAGGCAATGGAGAATCTAATTAATGTCTGGTGATCTGAGGTGGAAAAGTTTCACTCTCAAACCATCGCTTTCTCCTCGAAGGTCTGTGGAAAGACTTTCTTCCACAAAACCAGTCCCTGCTGCCATAGACTTGGGGGAACACTGGTCTAGGTCCCCCTCAGCAATGTCCTCCAAATACAATGCTTACAGTCACTTTCTTGAACTGTACATCTCTGCAGGGAAAGTGTGGTCATCACTGAAGTTGTCAAATATCTCTGATTAATACATTTTTAGGCACATGGTAAGACTGGACCTCTTCAATCCTTTGAAGTTAGTTGTGGCCAATGCTTTGGCCAATGAAATGTGACTGGAAATATGTGTGTGTTTTCCAGACAAATGCTGCAAAAGCTAGTGAAGGATTCACCATCTTCCTGTCTCCCTTCGATCCTGATGGAATGTTCTCTTTGCATACTTTCTCAGCCTGAGACTTGGAACTAGAAGATCTGGAGTAGAGTCCCCAGTGCATTCTGTGATGGACACATAGCATAAACAAGAAAGAATCCTTTGTTGTTAAAATGCCATTAAGATTTATTTTGGGATTTATCATAACAGTATAACCTACACTGTGTGTATTAACGCAGGGGATAGAAGCTTTTTTCTTTTTTTAGCAACTCCTTCTAAGATTTCATTGGGGAAAGGTAATCTCATTCTAGCATGTGAAATAATTTTTGATGCTATCCATTTTGGATCTTTTCTTTCCTTGTTTCTTGAAGACTAAATGCTTTATTTCCTCTGAAGAAATGAGGGCTCTGTTGAAGACAGTGCTGTGAATTTCAGGATAGCGAGAATTAGAGCAACAAAAGGCAATCTCTGTAATAGGGAGGGAGGATTCACTCAAGTTGAAGAGAAGATACTCTTCAGAACTTAAAAATTCTGCACCTCATTTTTCAATGTGACGTATCAAAATGTAACCTCAGAGAGATGGAGTCCATATACATGTAAAGTTTGGTTTTTAGCATGTAACTCTCTGAAACTAATAGCAAATGTGAATACTGGGACTTATCGCTAATTATATTGTGGTTGATATTGATTTTTATTGTACCCAGGTTTCCTTACTGTGAGGAACATGAAAGTTCTCCTGCTTAGCCTGAATAATGGGAACTTTGTTGTGTTCCTGATGGGAAACCCTGGAGTCACCCAGAGGCAACAACAATGTCCCTCAGTTAATTATAAGGGGGATTAAATCAAATATAGCTATCCCATACCTTGATATTTCCCAAACATGTTTATGATTTACACTCTGTGGATTATTAAATGCTAGTGTAATACCAGTTATAGATACCAATAAAAATTATTGATAAAAATATAATACATTGTATTAGGGATATTTCAGAGAAAGAGAATCAATAATACACATATGTAAATAGAGAGAGATTTTATGTATGTCTATATCTCTATCTATACATATGAGATTTATTTATTTATTTATTTTTGAGACAGAGTCTCACTCTGTTGCCCAGGCTGGAATGCAGTGGTGCGATCTGGGCTCACTGCCAACTCTGCCTCCCAGGTTCATGCCATTCTCCTGCCTTAGCCTCCCGAGTAGCTGGGAGTACAGGCACCCACTACCATGCCCGGCTAATTTTTTGTATTTTTCGTAGAGACGGGGGTTTCACCGTGTTAGGGAGGATGGTCTTGATCTCTTGACCTTGTTATCCACCAGTCTGGCCGAGATTTATTTTAAGAAATTGGCTCATATGATTGTGGAGGTTGACAAGTCTAAAATTTCTAGGTTAGAGCAGACCAGAGATCCAGGGAAGAGTTGATGCTGTAGCTTGAGTCTGAAAACATCTGGGGGAAGAATTCTCTTTTTTTTAGAGGACTTAAGTGATTTTCTCCTAAGGTCCTCAACTAAGTATATGAGGCCCATCCACTTTATGGAGGGTAATATGTTTACTCAAAGCCTACTTATTTCAATAGTAAGTTAATGCCAAAAAAAAAAAAAAAAAAAAAAATTGTCACAGAAATATTTAGACTGGTATTTGATCTGGATATCTTGGCTTAGCCAAGCTAAAATATATAATCATTATATCACATATATTGAACTGTAAATGTTCAGTGACAATTTTTATGCTGTTCTTTCATTTTTTATGAACAATAAATAACACGTAACCTTAGAAATTTTTAAAAATATATAAAATTGATTTCTCTAGATATGGCTTCTTTTAAATTCTTTGCCTGTCATCTTTCCTATGCCTGTTATTGAGCCTTTTGTAAATTGTTAAAAGAGAGTCATGTTTAGATTAACTCTGTTAATGAATATTTAGTGAATGGATACACTGAGGGAGAAAAACAGATAATAATGTTGGCAGAGACACAGATAACCTCCCGATAGGAGTGCGCTCTAATGAATTGGTCATTCAGTCTTTCTTTTGTAGGATTCCTCCCCCTTATTCTAGTACTATTCATTACATTTTTTGTTGTTGTTCTATGCATTACTTCTTTCACTATTATGTATTTCCTGTTTTTTTCTACAGTTTGAAACTATATTCCTTGCATGAGGACTAGGACCAAAATAAGATCTGCTAATTAGCCAATGAGTTAATAATGAGATGCTATGAATTTGTTAGACACTGCTCTCATGCTTCGTATTTTATGAGCCACTATCCAGCCTAATTTGAGGCATCACTCTTTAGTTCCTGATGAAATAAATTGTAGACTGGGTGGAGTTCATGTTGTACAAATTATAGTGCCCTGCGTGTTAACAGCTGCTTTTCATTGCTTGCTTAGAAGCAAGCTGTGCCATCGGCTAAGATGTACTGGATGTAATCCTGCAAGTGGTAGCCAATGTAATTTCCAAACAAAGGACCTAGCATAGAAAATACTTCCTAAGGCAATTAGTGAATATACATATATTTACAAAGTGACCTCATTCACAAATGTTTTCATTAGTAAAAGGAAATACTCTTACTAAAACACACTTTTAAAAGTTTCTTTTCAAACTTGATTTTCTGTTAGCGTGCTTCATTAAACACCCTATCTAAATAACCGGCATGATTTTATATATATATACACACACACACACACACACACACACACACACACACACACACACACACACAAAATGTTATTTAGAAAACAGTATGTCTATCTAAATAGCAGGCAAGTTTTATACATATATGCAAATATGTATAATTTGTGATATATGTATATATCACAAATCATAGTTTATTAGGAGGAAAAAAAACTTAAAATTTTAGAACATGGTGCTATCTACATTGTCTAAGAGGCCAAGCCGAACATCCTTGTTTTATAATGTCAAAAAAGATATTTTATACAAATATAAAAACAAATAATCTGAAAAATTATTAAAAGTAAGTGATGAGTAAAGTTAACATTCCTTTATTGTTTCCATAATGATGATAGTGTAGCTGTTGTCTAATTTTTTAAAATAAAATGATATAGAATTAAATTGTGAATGAAATAACCTGAGGGTGTAGCAAACTATCAAATGAGTAAATAAATTAAATAATCAAGTATGGTGAAAGATCAAGAGTAATTAATACTTTTCACAGTACTTTCAAATGTAGCTTAGTTCAGCCAGCCCAGGTATCTGGTAGAAGGGTGGCGTTTTAATGAGGCATCTGCCTGCTTATTTCACAGATCTTAAGCTTGCTTTGCCTCACCAGAGATAACAAACCTATGAAATGTTAAGTTTACTAGAAATATTTAAATGCTCAGTAGAAAGACACAAAGTGACCTCATTTACAAATGTTTTCATTAGTGAAAGCACTTATACTGAAAGATACTTTTAAAAGTTTCTTTTTCAGACTTGATTTTCTGTTAGCTTTCTTTACTAAACACCCCATCTAAATAACAGGAATATTTTATGGACATTCTCATTCTATGAGACTTGTTTCAAGTTCCTTATTTTCTCATGAGAAAAACAGTGCATAAATCACATAAATTGCAACGAAAGAGTTGAACTGAAAAAGAAATGTCTTTCCACATATCTAGTTTGGACTCCTTTTTTTGCACCAATTTGGAACATAGTCTTTTGGTTTTCAAATAAATAGTTGAGACAATTCTGAGCTGAGCTCAATTAAACCACTTGCTATACTTTTGACATTTTCTTACCATTTTTAGTTTTTTGTCATTTACATGATATGCAGGCAGATATTCTCTTTGGCATTTACTTACCATCCTTTGTATTTCTGAACATCAACCTAATAATAATATTTTAGTAATATATGAGTTGCATTTTTTGCAAGGAGAAAAAGCAGTACAATATGAAAGAAAGAGAAACAGTTAAAAATAACTGATTGAAGTTTAGATTATTTATTCAATTCAACTTAGCTGATCTTTACTTAGTTATGAAAAATGGCAGGTGTGAGATATAAAGATAATCTCTCTCTCTCTTTCTCTTTCACTATCCACCAGGAACATACCTCTTAGGATGCTAGGCCAATACAAGTCATTTTCTTGTATCATATTCGGCATAGAGAACATTGACTTTACACAATACTGTACATTTCTCACTTACAATACTTAATTTGTTTATAAATTCTTGTTTTCTGGGTAAATTAGAGGCCAAGAACAGTAATTTAGTAGGGTCTGGTGAAATGCAAAAAGGAGTAGCATCAGATATGGATGATAAGGAACGGGAATGCAGTTTATGGTTAAATATCTTAGATAAATGTTATTTGTGGGGCACGTGTTACAGGGTATAAAGACTGACAGATATAGCCCTAGAAATCTGATAAAAGTCGAGTAAGGATTTTTAGTTACCATACTTTAAAAAATTGATACATTATATTTACATATATTTATTGGGTACAGTTTGATGTTTTGATACATGAGTATGTTGTATCATCCAATCAGTGTAGCCTATTACCACATGTGTTTATCATTTTGTGGTAAAAGCATTTAAAAAAATCTTCTAGTTATTTTGTAATACATGAAATATCATACCTTACTGTTAACCATAGATACCCTACTGTGCAATAGAACAGGAGAGTTTATTCCTTCCAGCTAATTGTAACTTTGTACCCTTTGACCAACTTCTCCCCAGCCTACTCTCTCTTAGTTCCTCCCCAGTCTCTGGTAGCCACTGTTCTACTCTCTACTTCTGATATCAACTTTTTTTGGATTTCATATATAAATAAGATCAAGCAGTATTTATCTTTTTATGCCAGGCTTATTTCACTTAACATGATGTCTTAAGGTTCATCCATGCCGTTGTGTATATAAGACAATTTTTTAGAAATCTATTAATACACTGATGAATACTTTGATTTCACGTCTGGGCTAATGTGAATAGTGCGGTAATAAACATGGAAGTGCAGATATCTCTTCAATGTACTCATTTTATTTCCTTTGGACATATACCCAGTAGTGAGATTGCTGGATCATATGGTAGTTCTATTTTCAGTTTTTTCAGGAACCTCTATAATGTTTTATATAAAGGCTGCACTAATTTACATTCCCATAAACAGAGTGTAAAAGTTCCCTTTTCTCTACATTTCACCCACACTTATTTTCTTTTGCTTTTTTGATAACAGACATTCCAGCTGGAGTGAGGTGGTATCTCTTTGTGGTTTTGATTTGCACTTCTCTAATGACTAGTGATGCTGAACATTGTTTTTTTTCACATACTTCTCAACCATTTTTTTTTTTTTGAGTAATATCTATTAAAATATTTGGCTCCCCTTTTATTCAGGTTGTTTTATTTTTCCTGTTGAGTTATTTAATTTCCTTGTAAATTCTAGATAATAACTTCTTGTCAGCTTTCAAATATTTTATCCCATTCTGTAGGCTGACTCTTTACTCTTTGCTTCCCTTTGCTGTGCAAAACCTTTTTAGTTTGATATCATCCCATTTCTCTATTTTTGTTTTCGTTGCCTATGTTTTTGAGATCTTATTTAGAAAATTCTTGCTGAGTTCAATGTCATGAAGCATCTCCCCTATGTTTTCTTCTGCTAGTTTCACAGTTTCAACTTTTACATTTAAATCTTTAATATATTTTGAGTTGATATCTGTATATGGGGAGAGGTAGGAGCCTAGCATGTTTTCTTCTGCATGTGGATATCCAATTTTCCCAGCAGCACATATTGAAGAGATTATCTTTTCCTCAGTGTGTGTTCTTAGAATCTTTGTCAAAAATCATTTGTCTGGAGATATGTGAATTTATTTGTGTTCCATTTGACTATGTGTGTATTTTTTTCTAGTACCATGCTGTTTTGGCTGTTATAGCTTTGTAGTATATTTCAAAGACAGGAAATGTGATGCATTTGACTTTATTCTTTTTACTCAGGATTTCTTTGACTATCTGGGACCTTTTTTGGTTTCATATGAGTTTAAGGATTCTTTTTTTTATTTCTGTGAAGACTGTCATTGGTATTTTGATAGACAATCTGCATTAAATCTGTGCATTGCTTTGGGTATTATGACCATTTTAATAATATTAAGTTTTTTTGATCCATGAATACAAGATATCTTTCCATTTATTTGCATCATCTTTAATTTCTTTCATAAAGATTTTACAGTTTTCAGTATGGAGCTCTTTTACCTCCTTTGTGAAGTTCATTCCTAGTTATCTTATTTTCTGGATGTTACTGTAAATTGTTTTCTTGATTCCTTTTTCAGATAGTTCACTATTAACATACAGAAATATTGCTGGTTTTTAGATGATGATTTTGTATACTGCAGTTTTACCGAATTTGTTTATCAGATTGAAGAGTTTTTTGGTGGAGTTTTTAGATTTTCTATATATGAAATCATGTTGGCTGGATGCAGTGGCTCATGCCTGTAATCCCAGCACTATGGAAGGCTAAGACAGGAATATTGCTTGAGCCCAGGAGTTTGAGACAAGCTTGGACCTCCTCTCTACAAAAAATAAAAAAGGTGGGTGTGATGACAGACACCTGCAATCCCAGTTATTTGGCAGGTTGAGGTGGGGGGATCACTTGAACGCAGAAGGTGAAGGCTGCAGTAAGCTGTATTCTTACCCATGCACTCTAGCCTTTTGCTTTTTTGAGATCCTGTCTCAAAAAAGCAAACAAAAACAAAAACAAAAAACAAAAACACTGTGGAAAACCATGTGGATATTCCTTAAAGAATGAAACGTAGAACTACCATTTGATCCACCAATCTCACTAGCGGGTGTCTACATTGGGGAAAATAAGTCATTTTACAGAAAAGATACTTGCACACACATG
The DNA here is from genome assembly GCF_002776525.5 of Piliocolobus tephrosceles. Taxonomy (NCBI): domain Eukaryota; kingdom Metazoa; phylum Chordata; class Mammalia; order Primates; family Cercopithecidae; genus Piliocolobus; species Piliocolobus tephrosceles. The sequence goes on along the minus strand of NC_045438.1, from coordinate 77,993,875 downwards.
TTTATAGCAGCACAATTTGCAACTGCAAAAATGTGAAACCAACCCAAATGCAACAATGGACAAGTGGATAACGAAACTCTGGTACACATATACGATGGAATAATACTCAACCATAAAAAGAAATGAATTAACAGCAACCTGGATGAGATTGGAGATTATTATTTTAAGTGAAGTAATTCAGAAATGGAAAACCAAAGATTGTGTGTTCTCACCGATATGTGGGAGCTAAGCTATGAGGACACAGAGGCATAAGAATGAAACAATGAACTTTGGTAACTTCGGGGAAAGGGTAGGAGGGGGAAGGGGAAAAGAGTACAAATAAGGTGCAGTGTATACTGCTCAGATGATGGTGCAACAAAATCTCACAAATCACCACTAAAGAACTTACTCATGTAACCAAACATCACCTATTCTCCCAATAACCTATGGAAATAAAATAATAATAATAATTTTCAAGTAGTTTTATGGCAAAAGACATTTGCTTGATGTGAAAACCATTTCTCTAATTTGAATCACATAGAAAATAAATTCTGCATGTTCAAAAGAAAAAAGGAAAAGAAAAAGATCCTGTGATCTTCAAACAAGAACAATTTGACTTTCTTCTTTCCAATGCAGATGATTTTTACCTTTCTCTTTTCTAAGTATTATTGCCAGTACTTCCAGTGAATGTTGAGTGGAAGAGGTGAAAGTGGGCATTCTTGTCTTGTTCCTGATCTTGGAGAAAAAGGTTTCAGTTTTATTTGTTCAGCATGATTCTAAATGTGTGTTTGTCATAGATGACCTTTATTGTGTTGAGGTACGTACCTTCTATACCTAATTTGTTAAGAGTATAGAAGATTTGTTCAACATCTTGAAGGGATGTTGAATTTTGTCGAATGCCTTTTCTGTATTAATCAAAATGATCTAATCACCATGAAATTATTGTTTTCTTTTGTTCCATTTTTCTCTCCTTAAATTGTCCTAACAGGTAACGTTTTGAGTCACTGTTTTCAGAAAACTCAAAATTACACTCATAGCATTTTTGTTAATTGGGAATTAAGCAACAAATCAATGCTTTAGATGATACATTAGCAAATAGGCCTCCACTTTTCTGAGCTGAGCTCACCTTCAGGCATAAATATGCTCTTTGAGGTTGCTTATAAATCTCTGTTTCACAAAAAGATCCTAATAGTAATAGATGATTGTCTCAATGACTTCAAGTATGTTGACATTGTCAAACTGGTTTTGAAAAGATGAAACTCTAATAAGCCTAGAACAATGTTTGTAAAATGTATTCTGCTTTCTAAATTTACTTATTTGTTTCCATTTGGTAGAAAATATTTTTCTATTATTAAAAAAAAATCAATGTGTAAGAAACCTGAACTCTTAAATCATGAAATGAACCTAAATTTACCTAGAGAAAATAAGCCCAAAGAATATAAACTGGAGAAGTGCAAATCGGTTTTAAAAATACAGCTTTAAATAGCTATCAAATGCAGTGCACGCTCCATAAACTGCAGACAGCTTCCTGAATAAAATATGAGGACATGTAGCTCTGTGACTATCTATCTCAGTTAGTTAAAAAAAAAATTCTGAAGAAAATTTCTAAATAGGCCATATAGTATCTGCAAAGGAATAAACAAAGTAGCCAGCAGTGACAGTGTTTGCTTTTCATGTGGTGGAACTGTGTGCAAATACAAGGCCTAACAAATGTCAGCTCCTCATTTGCAAATGAAGATGTAAAAGGAAATGTCGGTGACAGTACATGCAACAGTTCATATTTGAAGTTTGGCACAGTGAACTGACAGCTACAGAGGAGCTGCAGTGGCCTAATCCTTTCTTTCTGCCTTCTAGTGATGATAGTTGGGAAAGGGGGGTGGTTGTTAATAAATATGTGATGAGGAAAAGCTGTGGAAGAATGGCATATCTTCTCCTCTGCAAGAACTCATCTTCAGAGATAATTAACTAGGTGACAACATACAATGTGCCATTAACAACAGCATTCAAATCATTTCTGGACTTAAGTACAGTTTTAAGCCGCTTATCAGATTTTCATTTCTGAATCCATTCAGCTGTCAGGCTTACATCCTGGCTCTTTATTGAAGCTCACATGGGAATCCAAAACCTTCTAATTTTCTATACAGATTCATTTCAGAATCAATTAGAGTTGGTGGCAGCCTTGTCCCTGTGTGCAAAGGGGATTAGCTGGGCACTTGCTCAGCTGAACTACCTCTGAATGCACATTCAACCTTCCATCGAGAATGAGCTCTTTCTCTCCCCTTCTAGAGGACCCTTCAACAATTGAACCGCTGTAGGCAACAGATGGCAGATAATCACTCGAACAGCCTCCAATTTTGTCAGGAAAGGAAAAGTGATCATCCAACTCTCTCTTACAGTAGGTAAGAGACCTCTGGGCATTTGAAGCATGCTCTGCTTTTAAAATAGGGAAATCCACAGCTGTTCTCCCTTCTCTGGAAATCTCCTAACAATGTCATCTTTCAGTCCTTGTCTCTGACTTTCTTTTATCCACTAGTGCCACATTTCCTCCACCTTTCTGCCTTCTCATTCTCCATACTGGTTCACCTAATTTTGCTGAAACCTCTGTTCTGCATGCTACCAAGGTCTAAAATCATCTTTAATATTAGCAGTAAAATACTTTAATGCTATTCTTTCAGGAAACACTGTTATGAAGTATACCTAATGTGTAAGTGCCATACACTGATATTTCACAGATAAAGCATTTTTTAAACAGTATAAAATTTTGTAAATTAAATTATCACAAAAGAAACATAGAAAACAGATGTAGTCCACATGAACATGATGTCTATATTTTACCTTTTCCTACATTCTATTCAATGTAATGGACATTCAAATATCTTTTGTCCTATTAAAATTAGTTATATTAATTATGATTTTTAAATTTTACTAAAGGGCTCTATGTTCTTAGATTAAAAACAAATAAATTATTAGTCTTTCAATTAAAAAAACAGAGGTCAATGGCCTCCACCTTTTGGTGCCTGTGAATGATGCCTTTCAATTATTTTAGAAGTTTCTTCTGTTAATTTCTGTTGCATTTCAAAATGCTGTCTTTACATTATAATTTCCTAACTTTTTGATTTCAGATGTTATGTTTTGACTTCTCCCTTAGAAATATAATGTTTGAACTCATTTACTCTGAGCTGGCTGCCATTCTGCACAGTTTTTTGTCTTGCACTCCAAGATGTAACATATATACATACATATATATGTGTATATATATGAATATGAATAATATCCATGGAGTTGTGCTGAGTGTTGCAGAGCATTTGTCTTGCTCCTGCCCCATCAATAGCAATGGAACCTTCCTATCTCTATTCCTCCACTGTGTTACTGATTCACTTAAACCTAAGCTGCCACTGATTATAAGGTGTGGCATTACTTTGTGCTTGTACTTAGAAAAATAAAATGCTTCTAATTAAACTATAGCACAATGTTTTCTTATCATTAAGAATTTTTATTATACCCATTTAAAGAGACATTTTAGACTTATTTAGACAATGATTCATACCATATAATTTTGCCTACTGAAGAAGAAAAATAAAAAAAAATTGATTAAGGCTTTCATAAAATTTCCTTCTATCAAGAATTTGACTTAGGAATCAGTTTTCAACACGGGGATATTCTTTATGTTTTCCAAAACAATATTATTGTTCTGTGTACCGCAAGAATGTTGAAAATGCAGCATATTATAAAAGACCACTTGCTACTGTCTCTTGAATTTTTTCCAAGCTTCTAACATCCTGACATCTTCTTGATCTTAAGAGATGTCAGTGGAAAGTAAAAATTGATGCTCTTGTTTCTTGCTTAAATGGTAAGTAAACGGTTTATTGCCTGAAAAATGCAGGTGTTAGAGTTGCCCAGACATGTCACTAAAATTCATAAGCATACTCCTTCATGTCTCGGCAAGGACAACTGTATCACAAAGGATGCCTGGCCAAGGGCCTTTGTAAAATGCTATTGATTGGTTATAAAATTGTATTATAATTTCAGAGATGAATAAATATTTTCAGAGAATAGAAGAAATGCATCTAATAGTTCATTAATAATAATTAAGAATCGATTAAGTGAATATGTCTTTCTTACATTCTTAAGACCACTAAAGATATAACAAATATTAAAGATCTTAAGATTATTAATGATCACGATCTAAGTAATGTTTAATAAACACATTGGTTTTGTTGTACAACACTTTGGTATTCCTAGGGTTAACAATTGAATTCTTTATGTTGATTACTTTTGTCATTTTATAATTCTTCTCACATGATTCTTCAACAGAAATTTAAAACCCAACTCAGTGCAGTCAAACCTGTCAAGAAATTGTTCCTGCTCTTTTGATTCATCCCTTCTAGAAGTCTGTTTCCTCTGATCCAAGATAGAATGGCTCTTTTCATTATGGTGATTCAGACTATCCTCTGAGGTCTTCCCTTGACCACTTTTGTAGATTCCATATTTCATAGGTCTTCTATCTCTCTCTTTCTTCCACTGTTCGTAGAATATATCTTCCAAAAGATTACTGAGAAGGAGCTCATGGAAGAGACATTTTAAAAAATCATATTTGATTGATAGTTGGGTTGCATATAGAATATTTGAATGAACGTCATGATTCTTCAAAATTGAAATGACATTACATCTATTGTATTCTATTCTCATAGGGTTATTCTTGAGAATTCTAATGGCGTTAGAATTTTAATCTTCTGTAAGTGAACTTATTTATTTTTTAGGAGATGTTTAAAGCTCAAAAAATTTACAGTGTTATATTTGAGTGTGTATCTCATCATTGAACCTTTTAAAAATATAGAAACTTAACTTTCTATATTTTTGTTACTTTCTTCCTCTCCTTTTTCTTTGCTGTATGTTTTTGGAGTTCCTTTCACGTGGATTTGGTATCTCCTAAATTAAACCTCTATTATGCTCATTATTTATCTAATATTGCCCATCTCTACCTTTCAAAAATCTCATCCCTCAGCGATTTCCTCAGCTTATGCATTCCTTTATTCTAACACATTTTTGACTTGGGTTACACTTAATTTTTGACTTTGATAATTCTAATTCCCAGTAATATTTTCATGCTCTCTCTTAATCCTTTTCTAAATAAGATCCTGTTGTTATTTCACAGTGTAATTGCTTCTCTTATATACAACAAATCTCTTAATTATGTTTGCGGTCATGTTGTATTGTTTATGTTGGTTTTCCTCATACATTTAGCAATGTATAGTGCGCAGTGTCTGTTTGAGATTGAAGCAGTAAAATGTTGATTGGAATTTGTGTGAGAAGCTTACATTTTAATTGATAGGCTTCACTTCAACATTATGAAGAAAAGAATATTCCAGCATCAGAAGTTGCTGATCTTTCCTCTGGGGACAGTTCCAATGTCTGCTTGGTGGAGATAAGTGTGCCTAAGACAGAACTCTGTGCTAAGCAGGGGAAGGGTTATATGCCTATTTTTATGAGAGTAAGATGGGTTTAACTTTTCAAAGTCAGATCTAATCACACTATTTACATTTTTAAACAACTTGCTTGTTTCTTGCGTCAGTAATCTTTCTGGACTTTTTTCTGCAGCCTGTGTTTCCTGATCAGTTTGGGATGGGTTTCTGTGGCAGGAACTGCGTTTCAGCTTCTTACTGGTTTTCTTATCAGCATGCGTTTAAGGTCTAGCTTCCTCTTAAAAAGCAGACCCTCACCTCTACCTTTCAAAAATAGTTTTACATCACCAAACCTTCTGCCATAACCTCATTGTGAGTGGATTTCTTTTTCATTATTTTATTCTCATTTTATTGATGTTTCAGTAGAAAGTGGAGATAAATACATATATTCAATCCAGCATATATAATTGAGGCACTCAAAATTTAATATTTTTCATAATACATATTTAAATGGTATATATTTAAGCAATAACCTTAATAAACTTTGATATTTGTATACATCTGTAAGGTTCTCACCAAATAAAATATTAAACAGATATATCAGCACCTGGAGGTTCTTTATGTTCTTTGTAATCCCTCCCTCCTGCTCTTTTATCCCCAGACAACCACTGATAGCATTCTGTCATTGCATATTAGGTTGTACCCTCTAGCATGTTATATAAATGCAATCATATATTATGTACTCATTTTGCCTGAATTCTTTCACTCTGCATAATTTTGAGAATCAACTATGTTAAAAATATATCAATATTTAATTTTTTGACAAGTCATAATTTACTGTATAGATATAACACAATTATTCTTTTCAGTTGTTGATTGATATTGAGTTGTTTCCTGGTTTAAACCATTAGAAATAGACACATATTTGTGTTAATTTAGTGTGCACTTGACATATATGCTTTGTAATTATTTTCTACCAGCCTGTGGCTTGTCACCTTATTATTTTAATAGTATTTTTCAAAGACCAAGCATTTTAAATTTTGATGAAGTCTAAATATTAATTATTTTATGGATCATGCTTCGGTGTCGTATCAAAGAAATTTTTACCTGAACTAAAATCACAAGATTTTTCTCCTATATTTTAGGATAAATTATAACGTAGAATTTATGGTTAGACTTGTGACCTAGTTTTAACTAATTTTTGTATAAGATTTGCAGTATTTATCAAAGTTTATTTAATGCATATTTTATCTCCACATATTGGTTTTGCATTTTTGTTGAAAAGCGGTTGTTGAAAATCGGTTGTGTGGGTCTATTCATGAATTCTCTATTTTGTTTCATTGATATTTTTCTATCCTTGCATTAATGCCATACTGTCTTGATTACTCTAGGTTTGTAACACATTTTGAAACAAGTACTGCTAGTTTTTTAATTTTTCTATAATTTTTGGAGTATTCTAGGTGATCTGAACTTCCTGATGAAATTTAGAATCAGTTAGGCAATCCTCACAAAACACCTGATGGAATTACAATTGAGATTGAGTTGAAAATATAGAAAAATTTGGGGAAATTGACATCTGAACAATATTTGATTTTCTGAAACATAAGTAATCATAAATAATCACGTCTCCCCATTTGCTCAGGTATTCTTAAGTTTCTCTCAATCATTTTTGTAGTTTTTAGTGTGAACATGTCTTTTATATCTTTGGTCAGATTTATCTCTATGTGCATCATATTTCTGGTGGTACTATAAATATTATTCTATATTTCCCCTCCTGATTTTCCTTTTATATAATAGACTAGTACTATTTATTTTTATATACTCATTTTAATTTTCATATTTTGTCATATTATCTATGTAGACAGTCACATTTTCTTCAGAAAGGTAATAGTTTACATCTTTCTTTCCAACCAGAGTGCTTTTTATGTCTTTCCCTTGTCTGATTTCAATGTCTAGAACATGCAGTTTAATGTCAAATTGAAGTCATAAGAGTAACATCCTTGAACTTTTTCTATGGGGAAAAACATTCAATATTTTACCAAGTATGATGTTATTTGTGTGATTTCATAGATGCTCTTTATCCAGTACAGTAAAATCCCTTCTAATCTGAATCTACTTGTGTTACATTCTGTTAAATGGTTATCCTATGTCTATTGAGATTTTCACATTTATTTTCTTTGGGTTTTTAAAAAATACATCAAATTATACTCATTATTTTTTGAAAGTTAAGCTAGCCTTGCATTTCTAAAATGAGCTGTTTGGTCATGCTGTATTACACATCTAGATAGATAGATAGATAGATAGATAGATAGATAGATAGATAGATAGAGATGACAGATGATAGATACAGATAGATGATAGAGATAGATAGATAGATAGATAGATAACACTATATAGATAAGGCATTATTTTTTTAAATTTTATTTAAAATTTTGGCATCAATTTCTATGTCTTCAAGTTCACTAATCTTTTTTTCTATAATATCTAATCAGTTGATAATCCTATCCAGTATGTTTTTCCCCTCATACACTGTAGTTTTCATCTCTGAAAGTTCAATTTGGGTCTTCTTTATATTTCATATGCCTCTACTTATCTTTATGAATATACAAAATATATTTAAATAACTGTTTTTAATATCTTTGCTGAATGTAATATCTGTGTCATTTCTGGTGTCGTTTCAATTGATTAATTGGATCATATTTTCCAGCATTTTCATATTTCTGATAATCTTTTATTGGATCCTCAACATTAGTAATTTTACTATGTAGTGTACTGGATATTTTTGTATTCCTTTACAAATTCTTTAAATTTCCACTGTGAGAATGTTAACTTCCTTGGAAAGAATAATCCTTTCAAGTTTTGCTTTCATGACTTTTTCCAGTGTTTTAGACCAGGCTCAGTCTACAACTAATTGTTTTCTGAGTCCTCTATCCAATGTGCTGTGACTTAATAATTGTGTTCTGACTGTTGGAAATGGACATAATTTCCTTCTAATCTCATTTGGTGTTTTTTACCTGAGTCTTTGGTAGTTTCATCACACACATGAACAGATCAGTATTCTGATTAACCATTGTGAGGGCCATTGTGTATCTCCAGGTTTCTCTCATGTGTTCTCCTATGTTGTTCAGTTCTACAAACTGCAGCTCCATTTCTTAATTTTGGGAAACCTTCTGTGTCCCATTGGGGCTTTCTGTTTCTGCCCATTTTCCTGGAAACTGTCCTAAGGAAATAAACTTAGGTAATCATAGAATTCACTTTAGTTTTTTCCAGTTATTCTTTCAGAAATAATGGTTCTTTAATGCCTTATTTGTAGTGTCTTAAATACATTGTTTATTACATATTTATTGTGCATTGTTTTGATGTTTGCGTCTGGTTGTTTTTGTTAGGACAATAAATGTGGCCCTATTACTCCATATTGATTAGTGGTAAGAATGCTCACATATTGTCTCTAAAAGGCCGTAGACTCTCATAGTTAGGGAGCCCTAAGCCATCCAATTTTCTCATTTCTACTAATTTTATACAGTAAAGGAAAGCATATCTTTATGTACAACTCAGATTTCCTTAATCTTAATTAAAGGTATGATCAAGGAATATAAAAACAAATTAATTACTGCTGTTTCAGTCTCAGTCAAGAAGCACAAAAACTGATATGTTTTGTTGGAAAATCATTTTTACATTACATAAAATGTTTAAAGTTTAAAAATATGTATCTCAGAACTAATATTGAAATGTGTAAACTTTTTTGAAAAATTAATTTTGCTTTATTTTTCAAAAGATAAGTAAGATGAAGTACATAAAATGTTTTTTCCCTTTTTTAAAACATGAAAAACTACAGCCTAGTGTGATTATATAACTCCTTTAGGCCACAGTCAGTAGGTATAGGGTTCTAGTTCAGTTCTCCTTCTTTGATGCAGTTGGAAATTTTTGTAAACTTTAGTTAATAATATTTCAATGTAAAAAGTATGTTTTTACTCTACAATATACAATCTCAGTTACTGAACTTCCAGATGAAAGCCATTAATGGTACTCCCTGAAATTAGCTTTTACCAAAAACTTATATAAAACCAGTAGGAAATAAAAACATAGCACTTCGATGAGTTTATTTTTAAAAAGAAAAGAAAAGAAAACAATCAGTTCACAGGCATAATTGCCTTCTTTTGTTTAAATGAAATACTCATATCCACATGAATGAAATGAATATGCATTTCACAAACTACCAGATACATGCATCTTCTAAAAGTTTCAGTAGCACTGAGGAGAAATTTAGTGAGCAATTTTGCTTAAATGCATAAATTTAAAAATTGAGAAAAAAATTTAATTTCAAGGTTGATAAGTGCTTTGATCAATAAACCTGAATATTTTCAGTAAAATACTCTGTTACAGTTTGAAAAGGTCCCATAAAAGTTTATATGTTGGAAACTTAATTACTATTGCAACAATGTTGGCAGATGGGACCTAACAAGAAGGGATTGGGTTAAGAAGGCAGAGCCCTGATGAATGGATTAATGTTAGCACTATGGGAATGGTTAACTATCACAAGAGCGTGTTGTTATAAAGACAGCCCTGCCCTTAGTGCTGTGCTATCTGTTTTGCTTGCTTACTTCTACCTTTCGGCCTTCCACCACAGGATGACCCTTTCCAGCTGCCAGAGGCATGCTCTTGGTCTTCTCCACTCCAGAATCAAATAAACTTCTATTGATTATAATTTACACCGTCTGTGATATTCTGTTATGCCAACAGAGAATGCACTAAAGACATACTCTTTAACTTACTTTACATATAGCCACAGATTTTAATAATTATACAGAGCTGGGCTTTTATTCTGGTGTTGACTATTAAGAGGTTGAGCAAAGTGATTCCGCCTTCTCTCTAGTTTCTAAGCAATATTCCTTTATAATAGAAACTAAAAAAGAAACCTACCAAATGTATTGTATGTAGATATTAAGAAATGAAAGATATAATTCATTTTGAATTATTCATATGGAAATATATGGGCCCTTCTAATAGTCATGTAAATTCAAAGCATGTGTTTGGTATATGTTACTACAGGTTTAAGTCTTGTTTCTATTGATAACTTGCTTTGTGACTTTAGACAAATTGTTTAAAATGCTTTTCCTCAGGTTCTTTATTGTTCTGTACTGCCTTCCATGCACTACCCCAGACATTCATAATATCACAAAACACATTTCCATTACCTCCAAAGTATATCCCAAACCTGTCCATGTCTATTTGCACTGCACCTCTCCTCATCCAAGCCATAATTACCTGTACCTGGCCAATTACATGTAATGTCTGTTATTGCTACTGCTTCTTGCTTCTGTTTCAAGAAAGATTTTTTATCTTTTTCCACATCAACTAGTGTAAAACTCAACTCAGCCTGTTTTAAATAATATGAAATTTATGGGCACACAAAACTGGAAGTGCAGAATTAGGCTTTAGGGTTGACTTGATTCTTTAATACTGACTCATTTCTCTCCAAATTTCCTGGCTGTGATCTACTCTGTGTGTCAGCTTCAGGCTCATAGTGAGATGATACATTCGTGTGATGGCATGCATAGGAATAGAAAGAGTCACCTGCAAAAACCCTCACAGAACTCCCAAAAAACTATTTCTTAGAGCTTCCTTGGCTAAAATCTCATTTCTGAACCAATTTCTGGGTGTAATTTCACACAAATCAGGTCTATGTTAGTAGGACTAGAATCAGCTTCCCTGGGTTTCATGAAAAGGGGTAAACACTTGAACAATATAGGGATTTTGTCAGGAAAGTTGAGGTATAAACAATGCAAAATTATAGAAAAATAAGATGTTTTCTATATCTAGAAATATCATATGTTGCCCTTTACCAGGAATAGTTGACTGGTGTATTTTTCTTTTTTTTGAATGGAATATTAATTTACATAGTCACCTCTATAATCCATATCTACACAGCAGCAGTATATCATTTTTAATATAAATGCATCTATTTATTTATTTTCAATCTGTATTCTATTTATTTTTCTTATCTTATTGAACTGGCTAAGACTTCTAGTATATCAGGGCAATGCTGAGTAAGAGTGGAAAAATGGTGTTATTTCTGTGTCCCTAATTTTAGGAAAAAACATTGATTCATTCACCACTAAATATGAAGATGTTTTTATGTATTCTGTAGGTATAACTTATCAAGTAACACAGTTCTCAGAGCACTAAAAACTATCTCACAAATGTGACATATTATGCTTTGGTTTACATTCAGTTCTACATATTTTGATTGATTTCCCTTAAGACCTCCTCTTTAACATGTGCATTATTTAGAAGGGTGTTGGATATCTAATATCAAAATGTTTGAGAATTTGACAAATATTAGTACTACTAATACTAGTACTACTAGTTTATTGCATTATAGCTACAAAAATACTTCTATGATTTCCATTATTTTAACTTGTTAGATTGTTTTATGGCCCAGAATATATGTTCTATCTTGATTAACGTTCCAGATACTTTTGACAAAATTGTGTGTTCTCTGTTGTTCGAGGGACCATTCTATAAATGTCAATTAGGTTGAATTGGTAAGTAGTGTTATTCAGATATTCTGTGTTCTTACTGGTTTTCTGCTTAATCATTTAATGAGAAACAATAAAGACAATTTTAATTGTTGAATTAGTGACTTTTTTTCTTTTTGTTCTATCGGTTTTTGCTTCAGGTATTTTAAAGCTATTTTTAAGTGCATTTGTATTTAATATTATTATATCTTCTTGGAGGAATGACCCTTTTATCATTATATTATAACTCTTGATTCCTGAAAATAGTTACTGTTTTGAAGTCCATACAGTCTTTTCTTAATAGCCTAACTTTTTCTATCGGTTTCCTTTTATATTGTCTATATTTTCATACATAAAATGAGTGTCTTATAAACATCATATACTATAATAGTGGTTTTTTTTTTTTTCGTTTTTCCTCAAATAACAATGTTGGTTGTTTAATTGTTGTGTTTGGACCCTTTTTTTTTTTTTTTTTTTTTTTTTTTGAGACGGAGTCTCCCTCTGTCGCCCAGGCTGGGGTACAGTGGCCGGATCTCAGCTCACTGCAAGCTCCGCCTCCCGGGTTTACGCTATTCTCCTGCCTCAGCCTCCCGAGTAGCTGGGACTACAGGCGCCCGCCACCTCGCCCGGCTAGTTTTTTGTATTTTTTAGTAGAGACGGGGTTTCACCCGTTAGCCAGGATGGTCTCAATCTCCTGACCTCGTGATCCGCCCGTCTTGGCCTCCCAAAGTGCTGGGATTACAGGCTTGAGTCACCGCGCCCGGCTGGACCATTTTCATTTAATGTGTTTTTTATAATAGGATTAATATGTATCATCTTCCTGTTTATTTTTCCATCTCTTGTTTTATTTTTTATTTTTGCTTTTTTCAATAAATTGTACAATTTTTATTATTCTTTATTCTATGTCATGTCAACCTTTATTACTTTTACATTTAAAAATTGTGACTTTTAGAACTTAAACATTTTTAATTAATTTACATTCACATTCAAACAATATTGTGCCACATGATTTCTATTATAAGGGACTTGCAACAATATTTGACCGATTTTTTGTATCCTCTGTTATTTATGTTATGAATTTTAATTTTACACATGCTTTAAAAATATGATATTCCAACTGTTCTCATTATATACCAAAAGTTCTATTTTAGAACAATTAAAAATAAATAAAAGAACATTAAAGTTAATTTATTCTGTTTTTAGTGTCCTTCAAATTTTATGGAGACACATTTTTCTATTTGGTATCAGACTTACTCTGACTGAAAAATGGCTTTTATAATTTCTACAGTATAATTCTACTAGTAACAAATTCTGTATTTTTATCGTATTTAAAAGTGTTTATCCTTCATTTTACAAAGGTACATTAGCTGAATTTAAAATTCTTGGTTGAGAGATATTTTATTTCACTCAATTTGCTTTTATTTTCGATAATTTCTACCAAGAAGTATCCTGTAAATATTTTCTTTGTTTCTCGGTATATAATGTATGCCTTTTACTATGACTGCATTCAAGATTATTATTGATTTGTTTATTTTTGCCTTTAATTTTTTAACAGTTTGAGCATGACATGCTTAGAATTGTGTTTGTGTGCCTTTCTCTTGCTCAATATTCTCTGAGATTCTCAGGTCTATAGTTTTGTGACTGTCATTAATTTTGAAACAAAATTATGTAGATAACTCATACTGAAGTAAATAATATTTATGCTTTAAAATTGACATTCCTATTTACCCTCATTCTGGTAGATGTTTCATGTGAGATTTAGGGCTACTTGTCTTAGAAGTTGAGGTGGGTCATTTGGGTTTTGCTGTCACTGTGGTTACACTCAGTGCTCCATAGGCTTTAAATTCAACTCATCATATGTTGTGTTTAAAAGGAGGATTCATTTTTCAAAGGTATTCTTTTAGTTACTATTCATTCATCTTAGGAAGTCCCTTTTTGCTGTGTCTCAGAAAGAATTTCTTTCCAGGAATATGTTAGACAGCTACCTATTTTTGACTTTTGTTAGCTTGGTAGTTGGTTGTTGCAGAAGAGGAAAGAGCACTTTCTCCATTACTCCTATTAAACTTCATTCTTAGGCAGCCAGTCTTTCCATGGGTCTCAAGAGTGTGGCCTTTCACTGTCCCTGTTTCTCTTGCAGCTGTAGTTCTGGGTCTGGCATTCATTCCTGCTCTGCTCCCAGAGGTAGAGATTTGTTTCTATTTCCTTCGACCTGCATAAGAGTGACATTGTTTGTTGTTCTTCCCTTCCAATTTAAGACTTTCATTCTCTATTAGAGATAAGAGACAAGAAACAGCAATGTTTGATGCTTTCCTGCAGCAGCTACTGTCACTCTCTCTGGCTTTTGCTATGAGAAAGGCTTTCTCAAGTTTCTCATCAATATTTTTAGCGAGATTTTCCAGTAAAGTCCAAAGGGAAGACCTTGCAAGTGGGTGCATTCGCATCCTTAGTGGATTTTATATTCTTCAAGTCTACATTTGGCCTTTACCGATTTTTAACAATTTTTAATTCCATAACAGTTCTCATGAATGTTTGGCTGCATGTGTCCAGATAATCATGTAAACATGACCATTTTCTCCTTATAGGTTTGCATTGATTTCACAGATTTCAGATATCATGGATTGCAATTTGCAATGATTTCAAATTAGTGTTGGCTCTGCGAACTTAAGTCTGAGATGGGTTCAAAAAATGGTACATTTTGTACTATCTAGTGATTTGCTTTTGTCAGTATTTCTGTAAGGATGAAAATGCACTTTCTAATTTTATACACCTCACCCAGAAACCAAAAGTCCTTGGACTTTGCTTTTAAAATATATTTATATTAAATATAGAGTCGTACATTCACAGTTATTCTTGTTGTTTTTATAGTATTTTGGATGACATTGTCGTTTGGTTTTCAGAGTTCCTGACAAAATGTCTATAGCCATACTTATGTTTCTCTGGCTAGTAAATCTCTTGTTTTCCTTTTGCTGCTTTTCTTTTCAGCAGTTGCTGTAAATAATTCCATTATGAAGTGTCTTTGTATTTCCTTAGTTTAGTTAGCTTGTTTACTGAGGTTCTTGAATCTATGGATTTACAACATTCATCAAATTTTTAAAAAATACCCGTTATATTTTTAAGGATTTTTTTGTGTCTGCTTTGTAATTCTGGAACTCTGATTACATGTGTGAGTCTTCCATTGGATGTATGTTTGGTTCACTGCACAGAAAATTGCAAATTTTTTCAGTTTTATTTTTGTAGATTTTCAGTTTATTTTTCAATTTTTTGCAGTTTTATTTTACCTTTTGTTTCTGTTGATGTGTTTTTGAGTATACTGATCATTTGTTCTGTAGTATCTCATCTTCTATTAATCCAATCAAGAGGAATTTGTATTTCAAATATTGTGTTTCTTATTTCTTGACATTTGATTCCTATCCTTATTATGCTTATACTTTCCTGTATATCTCTGTACATATTGAGTATTTTTGTAACAGTAGAGTTAATATTCTTGCTTGCTAATTCTATTAAAACCATCATGTTTCAGTTTGTTTCTATCAGTTTCATTTCCTATTTATAAATTAAATGTTCCTGCTTCCTTGCATATATAGCAGTATTTTACTGGATTCTAGGCTTATAAATTTTATACTGTTGAATGCTGGATTTTGTTTTACTCTATTAAACAGTTTTAAACTTTGCTCTGTTTGGCAATCAAGTTATTTAAAGATTAGTTTACTCATTCTGAAGTTTTTTTTGTTAAGTTTTAATAGTGCACATCTAGAGCAGCCTTTAATCTACTCTAATAAAAACAAATCAAATTTGAGTTTATTATAATTACAATGCTGCTAATTCTGTCGCTGCTGGTACTATTAATACAGAAAAATGTTCATGTTTCTCTGTCAAATGTGTAACCAGTAAAATCTTTAAATTAGTTTTTCTCAATAAATTGTTTATTTTTACCACAAATGTGCAATATTTTTTCTTTTAAACTTGATCCAGACACTTCCTTTAATCTAGAATTAATTTAATCCCACTCCTAAACTGTGGTGATTCTGCTCCATTCAACATGATGTTCAACCATGAATTTAATAAGGTGTCTCTGGTTTAGAAGAATTGCCAGGGCTCCCATTTTCATGTGATTTCTGATAAGTGATTTTAATTCTATAAATTTGCAAATTGGATTTCTTTTTCTTTCTTTCTTTTTTTTTTTTTTTTTTTTTTTTTTTTTGACAGAGTTTCACCCTTGGTTCCCAGACTAGATTGCAGTAATGGATCTGGGCTCACTGTAACCTCTGCCTTCAGGTTCAAGTGATTCTTCTCCCTCAGCCTGGGATTACAGGTGCGCACCACCATGCCAGGATAATTTTTGTATTTTTAGTAGAGACTCAGTTTCACCACGTTGGCCAGGCTGGTCTCAAACTCCTGACCTCAGGCGATCCACCAGCCTCGGCCTAACAAAGTGCTGGGATTACAGGCGTGAGTCACGGCGCCTGGCCTGTAGATTTGCTTTGTCTAAAGATGCGGTAAGCTCTCTATGCAACTTTGTGGACATCTTTCTCTTCATTTATGTATCCTGTGTACTCTGCCTATAAATAGGTAGCTAGCTTGTCTAATTCAAACAGTTTCTACCTTTTTGATTGAATGATTCCATTGGGTTCTGTTTGGATTCTTCCTCTCTTTCTCGCAGTCCAGAAAATGAGTCTAAGCAGAAAGCCTCGTTAATTGTAGGGCTTACTTTATTTGTTTCACCGCTCTCCATGATTACAGATAAATGTTGTCTCTTTTCATTGCATGCAAATTGTTGTTTAATATATTTTTCCAGTTTCCTGGTTGTTTCCTCCTTGCACAAAGCAGATTTCTTTCTTTTCTTTCTTTCTTTCTTTCTTTCTTTCTTTCTTTCTTTCTTTCTTTCTTTCTTTCTTTCTTTCTTTCTTTCTTTCTTTCTTTCTTT
>NC_045438.1:77970399-77977042 GCF_002776525.5 Piliocolobus tephrosceles | reverse complement strand
TTTCTTTCTTTCTTTCTTTCTTTCTTTCTTTCTTTCTTTCTTTCTTTTCTTTCTTTTCTTTCTTTTCTTTCTTTCTCTCTCTCTTTCTTTTCTTCCTTCCTTTCTTTCTTTCTTTCTTTTTTCTGTCACAAAACCTGTCATTAAACTAATCCAAGCCAAGATCTTTTGGCGTCCTCATGGGATACCAATCCCAAATTAAAGACTTTTCAAGCACAGAAAATCTAAAAATCACAGACATCTACTACAATGAATCTATAGCAATTTACTTGTACCAGGTAATGCAGGCACTGACTTTATGCTTTTAGTACTTTCAGGTGTTTATGTTTAACCAGAGGTGAAAGTTATTTGATTTTATTATCGTTACATTACTGTTAATTCTGTCACTGCTGCTGCCACTGCTGGTACTGTTAATACAGAAGTGCTCAGGTTTCTCTCTCAAATGTGTAAGCAGTAAAATATTTACAATTCTTGTTTGTTTCCCAATAAAATATTATCTTTTTACCTCAATGTACAATTATTTCTTCTGTTAAACTTGATTCAGGTACTTCCCATAACTATGTTTTTTTACTCGATAATGGAGAAGCCACTCTTTGTAGGCATGAAATAGTCTTTAATATTTTAAAAGTATGGAATCTAGATATTCCCCTCACGGGTGTAAGAAAACTAGCTGTGAAAAATCAGCTTATATTGCATAGATTCATGACATTTTAAATGCTTAAGAAAAAACATGGATTATAAACTTTTTCTTATTGAATTTGGAAGCTCCCCAAAAATCATTTTTATTGTCAGCTAGAATCTACCTGATTTAATAATTTCAAGTGAATCTAATTTTGTATCATTAACAATTTTTTTATTTTAAATATTTTAAAATCTACAATCCACGCTATTAGAGAAGGCAAGTCAGTCAGAAACTAGAAAGCAGATATGATGTCATGAGTATTCACAGTGGTTATGAAAACCTTAATATTATAAACCTAATAACATTTTATGCTTGAGAAATAAAGATCAAGTTATATAAGCTCAATAAATATGAACATTGAAGTGAGTCTAAAGAAAGTTTGCTGTTTTCCCTTTTTACTTTGCTTACCTATACATTTTTGTCATTTCTTATGTATTCAATACCAAATTAAAAAAAAAATAACAGAAGACTAACAGGTGAAATCTATCAAAAATATATATTTGGCCTCATAAAATAAGAGCTGGAATCTCTCTAAGCTGTATGTTTCCTGATGAAATGTAGGCTTCACGAGGATAGAAATCTATTTCTTTTTGTTATTGATATAACTAGTTAGAGAAATTCTTTGTTCATAACGGGTGCTTGAAAATATTTATTGAGTGCTACTTATCAAATGAATGAATGAATATACGTTACTGAACGTGAGTTTTCATTCTAAAAGCATTCACAAAACCATCGATCTTCCCTTTTATATACCAGACCAATGTTTATGGTTGCCAAGCCCAAATGATGTTTCAACGGGGTGTTAATCTGCCTGATGTCATTAAAGGAGAATAGAAGTCTTTTACTTCACATTCTAAGATATTTTTATTATAAATAACTGTATATAGCATAGCAGTATTGTAATTTGGATAAAAGATTATCTGAAAACATATTCCTTATATATTTTCCAAAGAACTAGAAACATATGTTTATAATATATTCTTAAAATAATATTCTTTGGAAAAAATGAGATAAAATATGTCTTATATAGACATATAGACACATGTAAATCTATACTTCTTTGTATTTGTACCTATTCAGCTACAGCTACCCAATTTCATATATATTATTTCTTCATTCACATCTAATTTTCATAGTGGGTATAACAATTAATCTATTCCCACGTCTTTGCTTTTCAATAATTGTGTCATTGGGGTGATGGTTGTTTTGTTTTGCTTTTGTGGCTTGCATTTATTCTATTCCAAATTATTTTGTTTCATAACAAAGAGATCACACATTATAACTTTAACTTGCTTCATAATTGAAAAATGTAGGTAAGGTTTGGGGCAAATATAGAACAGTTGTCATTTCTACAAGCACCTTTTCATTCTTTGTGATACAGACATTGGCTTGAAGAAAACATTGGGAAATCAGAGTAATAAAATATGGTGAATTAGGCAACCACCTGTACAGTTCTAGTACCGGATTTCCATCGAAATGGGCAGGTAATGAGTGGCAGATCCCTTCCCTTGCATAACCTGGTCTCTTCATTTGTACAATCAAGATGACACTGAAATTCCAGGCAATGTATCTGAGGGGTGTTGCTTTATAATCATGAGTGCCGATTTTACAGTAAAGTGTATTCATGTTTTAAAATTTTAGATTGTAGTGACAGTCACAGGCCTATTTGCTTTTTGGCAACTACAGAAGTCTGTGTATGTCAAGTAGCACATTAGAAAAACATGGTGGAGAACTATAATTTAGTGAAGTGGACTTTTAGTGTACAGCAATATAAACTGCTGGATTTCTCTCCTGTCTCAGGATAGCTAATGGCATGCCATCCAGCCCACTTTTCCAAGCCATCAAACTATGAGTTTTGGATATAAACTTCTGTGTGATTCCCCACTGCTTAAAATCCTGTGTGTACATATTGTCACCTGGTTATTGTGACTGGAAGCACAATTTTTCCAACATTACCATTTTTCCTGGCCATAGCCATCTAAGAAAAATGCCAGGGATCTTGCTGCACTAGATGTGAATGATATATTGTACTGTGTTCTGGAAAAATATGAAACCACATACTAAGAATTTCTGACTTAGCAATGTAAAATTAGTTTTTTATTCCCAGAAAGGAGTAGTGATTACTTCTATAGTCCTGAAAACACCTATTTTTTTCACAATAGTATTTTTCTAACAATGTTAATATATTTCTCAATTTTATGTGCTTGAGAAATACATTTTCCAAAGGGTAGAGGGAGCAAGAAGTATTGGCCAAGTAAAGCAAAAGATATATAATTTTAAATACCTTCATTTAGAAACTTCAATGATTTACAAATTTTAATGGGGTATCTGAAAGTATATTTTAATATTTAAAAAAAAACAGTGCTCAGTCATCCATAAGATAATGCTATGAGCATCATAATCTCGTCCTAGACAAGGGAAGATGGTTTCATCTGTGCATGGCCACTGTGAATTCCCTAGGCTATTTATCAACAGAGCATAACTAGGATGAAGCCCTCCAGCCACCATATGCTCCAATATGCTGATCACAGAGGTCGTGCTAATAATTATCTTCCAAAAAAGAAAAAGGTGACTATTGTTTTGACCATTTACTTAAGTGCCCTGAGCTGTAAGTGAGTTCCTAATAACAGTACTAACTACCAGTGCTATAATCTGAGGGGGAAAAGCCACATTCACATCATCTCTCAATTTTTTAATATTCATATTATATGTATGTTCCTAAATACCTTCCCAGCCCCCAAATGTCTCTCTCTCTCATGCACTGATGATTTGTATTGTTGGTTTGGGAATTAATAATGATATTATATTTTATTTTTGAAGTCTTATTTTTGCTATGCATAATGTAACTACATCTAGCTAGATTAAAAACTCTTTCATTTATTAATTAATTGATTAATGTCCATGGGGTTCCAACTGAGAACTGAAAATTTTATCAAAGAGGTTGCAGTATTACGTCAGTCAGCCACACAATTGAATTGCTATCATATAATGTGTAATATAAGGAATACTAATGCTAAGATGGAAAACAAGAAAAATTTCAACTCAGGTATATTTTCTTACATATCTTAGTATCTTTAATATAGGGAATTTCTTAAGGTTGAAATGTCTGCATTTCCTCTGCATTCTTTACCCTAGAGATTGTATCCACTGCTGCTTTCTAATGATCAACTCAAAAGCAAAAACAAACAGTCAAACAAAAAACAAAATCTGTTGTTGTGAGAATTATTAGCTCCAATCTTGCTATACAGAAAACATTTTGGGGTGTTTCATAGTGCCATTGAAATACTCACTGTGAAAATAAAATATAGAAGAAGAAGAAATAGGAAATTAAGTAGTTGTAGCTGTAGCTTAGTAGGTAGAGATATACAAAGGTATAGATTTATGTGTCTATCTAGCTGCATAGGATATATTTTAAAATTTTCATTTCTC
The DNA here is from genome assembly GCF_002776525.5 of Piliocolobus tephrosceles. Lineage (NCBI taxonomy): Eukaryota > Metazoa > Chordata > Mammalia > Primates > Cercopithecidae > Piliocolobus > Piliocolobus tephrosceles. The sequence continues at coordinate 77,972,934 of NC_045438.1, read as the reverse complement.
CCAAAGGATTTTATTTTAGTAGCTGTAGAAGATATTTACTTTGTATGTAACCGATTGCTATCCAGAACTATGTAAAGAAAAACAGGCAAAAACCTTTAACAGGTACTTTTTAAGTTTACTCAAATGACTGATAAACACATTAAACTTGTTCAACATTGGGGAAAGCATCATGGGAATGCAAAACAAAACTGTACTATTGTATTATTTTAGCATCCAAGTTGCTAAAATTAAAAAGAATGGCAATTCTGAGTTGACTAGCATATGGCCAACTTGAACTCTCATATACTGCTGGTAAGAGTGTAAATTGGAACCATTCCCCTGGACAATCATTTGGCAGTATGTAATAAAGTTTATCATTCTACGTACAAAAAGAAAACACATACATATGTGCACCACAAATCTACAAGAACGATTATGTCATCATAATTCACAATAAGCCAACTTTGGAAAAAACAACACTAATCTCAAACAACATGGAATGGATGATACTGTTATGATCATACAATGAAATAGTGATATTTTTCCATGAAAATGCACAAGCTCTTGCTCTATATAACAAAATGAATGAATCTTCCAAAGAAAATGTTGAGAGAAAGACATTAAAGCAGGCTAATATAATCTTTACGTTTCTATTAATTTAAGTTCTGAAACAGGCAATAAGAATAGTATTGAAAGCCAGAAGATAGTTACTCTTGCATGGGAGAGAAAGGATAGTAAGTGGCACTTGCACAAGGGTCTTCTATGACGTTGGTAATGTTTATTATTAATCTAAATGGAGGTTGCATAGGTGTGGTTTATGATAGTTCGAGCTCTACACTATAATTTCTAGACAGTTTTTTCTGCATTATATGTCAATTAAAAGTTAATTTAAAATTGAAGTTAATTTAATACACATGGTTGTAGCTACTTAAATGCTTAGGATATAGTTAATCTTCATTATTAAACCAAATCTGTTCAAAAAATTTACGTAATTGCTGGTACTCATATGTCCCTTTATTTGGATGATATCTGTCCTACTTTCTATCCTTCCTTCACTCACAGTATGCACTGGAATTATTCTGTTGGAAAACTGAGTCGTTATCTCATTTTAAATTGTTTATATAGTTGAGTCCTTATGTTTTCAAAAAAAGGGCAGAATTTTTACACTGTCTGAGAGCACTTAATGCCTATACACTTTCAAGGAAGAAATCGTTCGTTCACGTATGTCCACAAGCATATATTTATGAAATAAATTGAAAACTAAAAGGCTTTGTCCCATTATTTGATAAAATCTACCTCTGACATTCCAAAAATATTTCAGTATTCATGATTATTTTTCCAAAATGTTTATGATTATAAAATATACATTTCATCTTTTTAATGATAAGTTTAAAGAACATGTTAACTATATAAACAGTATCTCATTATATAACACAGCATATATAAATCACAAAAATGTTTTAAAATAATGCAATATTACTCTATAGCAAATAGGTATAATTTAAAGCCAATATAAATATGATTGTGTTAAAATAATTTCATTGACTGCATCTTCATTTGCTTATGATTTTGATAAAACACAACTGCATTTCAAAAACATATCACAAATGAGAACTATAGAAATATTTAAAACAGTAAATGAATTTATATAGTTAATTTGCTAAGCAATAGCTTTAAAATCCTATGACTAAAATATTCCAATATAGGCACCATAACTCTTTATTAATGGATTTATTTAATATTTTTCTCAATTTGACCTATTATTTGAAGGGCTTAGAATGATCAAAATCAGACACTGGCCTATCAGAAACAACTTTAGATCATAAAAATTCTATCTACTTCACAGAGAGTGCATTGTTAGTCTAAATGTCAAATACAGAATTATGACCATCTGTGCCATTCTACTGGCACATGTTTTTCTTTTATTATTCTGACTTTTAATTATGAATGAAATATTTTTCCACTGGTATGTGAATCATTTTCCAACCAACTGAATACTTGTATTCATAAAAAGTTGGATGTTTATTTTTCCCTCATGTATATGTATTGTTACATACAAAAATAAGAAAAACAACATCTTTTATCCCTTAGATTTTATGCTCTAATTTTGAAAGTTAACAGAGCTTAACACTTAGTTTTTTCCTATGTAATCATGTAGAAAAATTACAATTCTATCACTTTTACTTTATTTCTGGATTCTGCCATTCTTTGTAACAATTCAATACCTATTTCAAACATGCATTGGACCATTTTTCATTCTCACTGGAGGAGCAATATCCCTGTTCTCTTTCAAGATCTGTTTCTTTAAGAAGCACATTCCAGCAACTATTTCCAAGACATAAACATTAATATTACAGTACACTATTTGTTCATAGCCTGTGGGGAGGATTTCCATGCTTCAACACAGTATAATATTCAAATTTGAAATAAAATCTTTAAAGCTTATGGGGAATAAAGCAACTTGGTTGGGTTGTAACCACCATCTTGAATTACACATTCTGACAGAGTGCTCATTTCTTTTCAAGCTTCATTTTCTTTGAAATATAATCTGAATAT
>NC_045438.1:77943876-77970389 GCF_002776525.5 Piliocolobus tephrosceles | reverse complement strand
AAAAGTTATAGTACAGTATAAATGATAAAAAATGCTATACCCATGTAGAGTACTTACCATGAACAAAATTCACAGGACTGGAAATTGCTCTGGTGAGTCGGGGAGTGAATGGTGAATGAAACTGAAGTCCTAGAACGTTACCATATATTACTGTAGACTATATATACTGTACATTTAGGCTACACAAAATGTAAAAAAAAAAGTTTTCTTCAATAATAAATCAACTCTTCAATAAATTAACTTTAACTTATAGTAACATTTTTCCCTTTATAAACTTTGTAATTTTTTAAATTTTTAATTATTTTGTAATAATAAAACTGAAACACGTGGTACAACGTTATAAAAATTTTGTTTTCTTTATATCCTTATTCTATAACCATTTTTCTATGTTTAAAATTTTTATTTTTATATTTTTACTTTAAAAAAAATTGGCAGTTCAGTAGGTTTGTCTAAACAAGCATCACAGCGAATGTGTGAGGAATATATTATGCCTTGACAATGTCTTCAATTACCTCTAGATCATAGGAATTTTTCAGCTCCATTTTAATCTTATGGGACCACTGCTGTATTTATGATCTGTTGTGAACTAAAGCATAACTGTAGATGCCTGAAGTAAAGTATCAATATATTTCGACAGCTATGTATACTAGGCCAATATAGAACCATAATCGACAAGTGCTCTATTGAAATTAGTTATTTTTATATCCTGATTAAGCAAATAATAATAATGTTATTAAAGTAAGAACTTAGAGATGCAAGAAAGGTTTTGCATCATCTAACAGGACAGTTGCACCATTGCTAGGGCTTCTATTTCTTAATTTTGTGAAATATGATCTCTGAGTTTGCCAATTACAGGATGAAGTCACTTTTGTCAGACCCAAACAAAATAGGGCTGGGCCAGCACCAAGAAGAGGAAGCTCATGCTTACATGTCTGAGATAAGAACTGCTTTCAAGGACTTTCAAGAAACACCACAGGAAACTCATTCCTGTCCTTTGCACATCTCTGCTTTTAAAGTTTATCACTAGACATTCTTTAAAACTGGAGTAATTCCGATAAGATGTTCTTAAAGGAACACTTAATTAGTAATGGCATCTGCACCAACTAACTGACAACTCAGACTGTGAACCTCTGGAACCAATGAACTCTGTTTCTGAGCTGCTTATGTAAAACTATTTTGGCTAATAAAAGTTCCCCTTACACTTCCCGGACCAAATGGACTGGTGGCCTGACATTCTATATATTCTGGATTAGAATCCTTATTTTTATACTTCAATAAACCCAGTGTATTTAGAGAAACTGTTCTGTACTCCCTGATGATATGAAATCCAATCATATATTAATGAAGACTGCTATTAGAAAGAAATCTTTTCATGAACATTTCACTTAGGAAATCCATTTTGTTTTCCACAATATTGTAACCTTGGTGGAGTATATTCCATAATTATTGGAAACTTTTTTGTCATCTATGAAATTGTATCTTAAAGACTATTGAAAAAGAAAAGTTTTACATTAACTGTAATATAAGTGGACTTTACTTATGGATAAAAAAAGAGCAGCGACATCTGATATCTATATGATACAGGTAGAGTGTAGATAGATCTTTGTGATTAGATAAGTAGACATTTTTAAAAGATGATCTCTGAGTTTGCAAATTACAATATACTGAAAACAAATTTCAAGAGGCTGTATATGTGATATTTAAACTATATGTGTGGTAATTTCTAAATGCTTGTTTACAAATGTAAATTAGGTTGAAATTTTTTTAAAAAACATAATTTTATGTATAAATTCTGTTAACTATAAAGCAATATAAAGCAATAATAAAGCATATTTAAATTAGATATTTTGCATTCTCAAAAAAATCACAAGTCCTTCTTTGTGTTTATAGTATTGCCTGCTATTTTTGTTTTCTTTTTAAAAATTGCTTATTTCAACATGGTATTGAATTATAAAGGGTAACTATCAGAAACCTCTGATTCTTAGGAAAATTACTTTTATAGTTGGCATGATACAATCAATTCACATTTTACTAAGACTGAAAAATAAAGTCTTCCTATTTATTATTAAATGGAATGTGTATAGTAAGACCTTTTCTTTTTTTTTTTTTTTGAGACGGAGTCTCGCTCTGTCGCCCAGGCTGGAGTGCAGTGGCCGATCTCAGCTCACTGCAAGCTCCGCCTCCCGGGTTTATGCCATTCTCCTGCCTCAGCCTCCCAAGTAGCTGGAACTACAAGCCCCCGCCACCTCGCCCGGCTAGTTTTTTGTATTTTTTAGTAGAGACGGGGTTTCACCGTGTTAGCCAGGATGGTCTCAATCTCCTGACCTCGTGATCCACCCGTCTCGGCCTCCCAAAGTGCTGGGATTACAGGCTTGAGCCACCGCGCCCGGCCTGTAAGGCAATTTAATGAAATAAACATTTTAAAAGTGATTTCTTTGCATTTGGAACGTCATGTGTTTCAAACATTTAACTTAGACCTAAAGTGTTTTGCAATAAATCTGTTAAAATTTGTGAAACATGCAGCATAGGAACTTTGAAATAATATTCTTCCAGTTTGAAACCAACTTAACAGAAATTGATGTTTTATAATCACTGAGTCATGCAATGTTTTGCTTTATTATTTTTCAGAAAATAATCTTCAGCCTGATTTACTCAACGTAGTCATCACTGATGTAAAACTGCAATTGCTACCAATACTTTGATCATTGGTTTAGGTCAGCTAAATAAGACGTTTCCAGCATTATTCAGCACCTAAAGTATTTTAGCATGTCATGGCACTTATCATTGTTTCTTCTTCATAACAAATAATCAATAAAAGGTTGTTATACTGAATATAAATAATACCTCTACATACAAAATTACAGTCTTAGAAATTACTTGGTTCTCTGATTTTATGGAGAATATATGACTTGCCTAACTTCATACCACCAAAAACTATTAAAGCCAGAACCAATAGGAATAACTATGTATAGTGACTATTCTACTATACCATATTCTCTCTAATTTATATTGCAATGCATTACATTAGAGTTCTTCTAATTTTAGAGTAAACACATGTCCCATGTGATTTAAGTAGTACTGGTTTATACACACTGTCATTACACAATTAATAGCACCAGTTTAACTTTCAAAATTACCAATATTTGGACAATAAATTATATGGTTGTCCTAGTTAATATCATAATGTTGAATGTATGCTAATACTTATATATTCAGGTATACTTTTGGGCTGAAATTGAACACAAATACATTAAAACATTAAATAAATAAGAGGCTCATGATATTATTTTAAAAAGCATGGACTTTAGAATAACACAGAACTCAGGTCAAATCTTAGCTTGTCACATAGTACCCATCATGCCAGCAGTGTCATGATCTCTGTGGCACTCAATTTTTGTTTCAGTAGAATGGGGCTTGTAATCCCTGCATTGCTATGTTACTGTGAAGATTAAATCAGCAACATACCAAATATAGTAGCAAACAATAAATGTCATTTCAATTATTTCAGTCATATTTTACAAAAAGATAATATTTAGCATAATATTTTAGACTATTTATAGCACTAAATAACTTTTCAACAGCTTAACTGAAAACAGGACCTACTGCTTTGTTAGAATCCATTTTGAGCTGAAATTAACAATTGCACCACTTATCACAGCAAGGAATCCATCTTGCTAAATATAACAGAAAGGGACATGCTGTATTCCAAAAATGTATATTGGTTTATTTAAAACAAATGAATTTTAAAAGTCTGCAATGAAGTAGCCTGAAAATTTTATTTTCTCATTCTCTCATTTCTTCATAGATCATTGTTTTTACTTATTTTTAACGAAAGCCTTAGAGATTCTTAGGAATAAGCTGTCATTCTTGATACAACAGCCTATTATGTCCCCAACATAGTTTTACATAGAAAGTTTTACATAGAAATTTCTTCACAGTATTCTTGAAAGACTGAGGTATTGAATGTTTTTATTTAGAAGATATCATATTAATATATATAATATGTATAGTACATAAAAACAAGAATTAAATTCTAATATAATTGAAATGAAGGTCTACTCTCAAAATAGTTTTATAACTAACAAATATTTTGGAGTTAGTATAAATGAAAAGATACAATACATTTAAACATTTAGACATAAATTCAGTGCATATCATTTTTTATTCTTTTGATAAATATTTGTTGAGTTATTTTTAAGGTACTGGCATTTACTGAGGGCATGTCTCCAGGGACAGTGTCTTTATGGACGTCCTATTTTTGACATAAATTTTATTCCTTCATTTTCTTAAACTGCAATTCTATATATTTCACAACCAACCTCACCCTCTCCCCACACAGAGATGTGAGAGTGTATAAGGAAAATGTGAGGTTATTGACTATATGAGTATAGGCTTCAGTGGAGATTTTAAAGTTAAAGGTGTAAATTTTGATATTATACACATTTAAATGGCATTAAAGCCTCAGATTAAAAACTTGAGTCTCTAATATTGTAATATTTTAATATTGTACCTCAGGTTAAAAACTTGAGGCACTAATACCATTTAAATGTATATGATTTCAAAACTTATACCTTTAACTTTAAACTATTTTTTAAAATTTCACTTAAACATTGAGTATGAATAGAAAAGGGGGGGGGGGAACACAGCACCTAACAGGACAATCCAACATTTAGACGTCTAGTCTAAGAAGGTCAAATAAACATGAATACAAAGAAATGGGCTGGATTTTCAATTTCTGTTCTGCTATATAAGGGACTTGGACTCCTCATTCGGATCCCTAAAATGAGAAAAATATGGAAAAACTGAATAACAATGACTTTTCTTGGTCCAATCTGAAACTGAGGTTGCAAGATACATCACCACCTCCATATCTGGGAAGACATGGCTCATTTACATGGAATAGAAGCCTTTTGTTAAATTGATAGCAACTTAAATGGAAGAAACCCAGCAGTGGGAATACTGACAAATAGCTTGAAACTGAGGATGGTATAGCATAAGAGTGAAAATAATTCTTGACTACACGGACTTAGGGGAACTCTCTGTTTTGTGTGCTCTACATCCAAGAACCCCAATAATTTTTCAGGACTAACATCTGAGAAATATCCTCTCTATCTCTAGCAAGGGAGATTAATCATTGTGAAACACACCCAGAAGTTTCTTCATATAAAAGTTTTCACTTCAGCAAGAAAAAGCATTTGTAGAGCCTAATCCCAGTTGGGCAAAGGATATTCTTCCCACCTTAAACCCCTCTAGATGTTCTGTCTTACCAAAGGAGTCCAAAGCTAGGTCAAAAGAAAGTAGGATTCCAATAGAATCATTTTGGAATACTGACGTAAGAGAAGGTAGTAAGGAACAGAGGAGAAAAAACATCTTAAGTCATAGCCATAAGAAACAGGCTCTCCAAGTGAGGGAAAGGAACAGAAAGAGAGGAAAAAACAAGACCATCTAAAGATCAGACTCAAACATGCCATAGATATTGAAATTATTAGAGAGTTCTATGGATTGACTGTGATTTGTCCCCACGAAAACTTATGTTGACATCTTATCTCCAGTGTGGCAGTGCTGAGAGGTGGAGCCTACTGGGAGATGTTTGAGTCATGGGGGTGGATTCCTCATGAATAAACTAATTTTCTATTGTGGGCATGAGAGAATTTTTCTCTTAGAGGACGGGATTAGTTACCTGAGAGAAAGCTGTGCTTTCTAGACTTTCTTTATTGCATCCTTTCTTGCCTTATGATCTCTTTGTACACACCTGTTCTGCTTCCACTTTCCATCATAAATTGAAGAATCCTGAGGCCCTCACCAGACACAGCTGTCCAATCTTGGACATTCCATGTGTCAGAATCATGAGCCAAATAAATATTTTTTTCTTTATAAATTATCAATCTTCAGATGTTCTATCATAGCAACCTAAATGAACTAACACAGGAAGGGGACATATTAAAGGATCTTAATATATTAAAAGTGCTAATAGACAATGTATACAGGATACAAGAACAATCAGGTAATGTAAGCAAAAAGAAATGAAAACTCAAAGAATCAAAAATAAATTCTAGAAATGAAAAACATTATAACAGAAATGAATATGCCTTAGACTGATCTCTTAATGGAACAGACACAGCTATAGAAAGAATCAGTGACTTTGAAGATAGGTCCATGACATCTTCTCAAACTAAAATGTAAAGACAAACCAGGAGCAGTGACTCATACCTGTAATCCCAGCACTTTGGGAGGCTGAGCCAGTCAGATAACCTGAAGTCAGGAGTTTGAGACCAGCCTGGCCAACATGATGAAACCCCACCTCTACTAAAAATACAAAATTTAGCTGTGTGTGGTGGTGTGCCCTTGTAATTCTGGCTACTTGGATGACTGAGGGAAGAGAATCACTTGAACTCAGGAGACAGAGTTTGGAGTGAGCCAAGACCATGCCACTGCCCTCCAGCCTGGGAGACAGAAACTGTGTCTCAGAAAATAAAATAAAATAAAAATATAATGCAAAGAGAAAACAAATTAAAATTAAGAAAAAAAGAGAACAGAAAGAAATATGGAATAATTTAAAATGCTATAAAATGTGCCTAACTGAAAATCCTAGAAAGAGAAGAAAAAGAGAATGAAGTAGAAAAATTGTTTTAAGTAATAATGGATAAAACTTTCCAAAAGTAATAACAGAAAATAAATCACAGAGGAGTTCAGAGAACATCAAGTAGAATAAATTTTAAAATAACACATAAATTAGAGCATCTAGATTGAAAAACAAGAATTAACATTATAAAACCTTATTATAAGAAATTAAAGAACATCTAAATAAATGTGAAGACACTTGATGTTCTTGGGTTGGAAAATCTAAAATTATTAAAATCGTATTAATCCTCAAATTGTTTTACAAGTTCAATACAATTTCTAGCAAAATCCCTACTGACATTTTTGTAGACATCAATAAACTGATCCTGAGATTTATCTGGATTATTCAGGAATCTTGAACAGCCAAATAATCTTGAAAAAAGAATGACATAGTTGGTGGACTCATACTTCTCCATTTTGAAAGCTACTTCATGTCAACAGGAATTAAGTCTCTGCTCTTAAAACGTCGATCAAAGGGACAGAATTAAGAATCCAAAAATAAACCTATATATTTATGGTCAATGGATTTTCTACAAGTGTGAGAAAACAATTCAAAGACGTGATAGTTTTTTTCAACAAATAGCACTTAGACAGCTAAATATTAACATGCAAAAGAATGAAATTGAACCTCCTACTTCACACCATATATATAATTTAACTTAAAATGACATAAATGTAAATGTTACAACTATAAAGTTCTTAACAAAAACATAGGTGTAAATATTGTGCATACAGATTAGGCAAGAGTTTCTCAGCTATAATACCAAAAGATTAAGTGACTAAAAAAATAAATAAATAAATTGGACTTGATCAAATATGAAGCTTCTGTGTTTAAAAGGACACTGTCGAGAAAATGAAAAGTCTATATACAGAATGAAAGAAAATATTCACAACGTATAAAAATAATAATGTCCAAGATCCTGAATATATAAAGAACCTTTCAAACTTAGCAATAAAAAGACATATAACCCAACTTAAAAATAGACAAAACATTTAAATAGGCATTTTTTCCAAGAAGAGATATGAATGGCCAAAAAGTACATGAAAAAATACTCAACTTATTTGGTTAATAGGAAAATGTAAATTAAAAGCTATAATGAGATACTATTTTATACCTACTAGGATAATTATAAACAAACAAACAAAAAAAGACAATAACAAATGTTGGTAAGAATGTAGGAAAATTCAAACCCTCACTGATGAGTGTTCAAATTGTAAAATGATGCCACTATTTTACAAAACATGTAGGCAGTTCCCAAGTGAAACACTGGGTTTCTATATTATCCAGTGATTCTACTGTTATAGAACAAAAATTGAAAAATCTGCACCCACAAAAAAACTAGTACACAATGGTTTATCGGAGCATTATTTATAATTGCCAAAAAAAGAACCCAAATGTTCATCAACTGACAGACGGATATGTAATCCAGCCATATAAGGAAATATTATTCTACCAAGAAAGTAAATGCATTACTGATACATAACACAATATGGATAAACTTTGAAAACATTATGGTAAATTCAAAAAACAGATACAAAAGATTACATATCGTATGATTATTAATAATAATTATTATTATTTTTGAGACAGTGTCTCACTCTGTCACCCAGGCTGGATTGTAGTGGTGTGATTTAGGCTCACGGCAACCCTGCCTCCTTGGCTTAAGTGATCCTCTATCTCAGTCTGCCAAGTAGCTGGGACTACAGGCGCATGCCATCACAGCCGGTTAAAATTGGTATTTTTTGTAGAGATAGGATTTCGCCATGATGCCCAGGCTGGTCTTTAACTCCTGAGCTCAAGCGATCCACCCACCTTCACCTTTCTTTCTTTTTTTGAGACGGAGTCTCACTCTGTCACCTAGCCTGGAGTTCACTGGCACCATCTCTGCTCACTGCAACCTCCACCTCTGGGGTTCAAGCGATCCTCCTGATTTAACCTCCGGATTATCTGGATTACAGGCATCCACCACCATGCCCAGCTAATTGTGTATTTTTAGTAGAGACGGGGTTTCGTCTTGTTGGCCAGGATGGTCTCCAACTCCTGACCTCAGGTGATCCACCCAGCTTGGCCTCCCGAAATGCTGGGATTACAAGCCTGAGCCACTGCACCTGCCCCGCCTTCACCTTTCAAAGTGCTGGGATTACCTGCCTGCACCACTGCATCCAGCCAGATTATTTTTATATGACATGTCTAGAATAGGGATTCATAAAAGTAGAAAATAGATTTGTTGTCAGGGGCTTGAGGAGGCAAGAAATACGAGGTTGCTCTCAATGATTGCAGAGTGTCATTTTGTGATGATGCCAATATTTTGGAAGTAGATAGTGGTGATTTTTGACATTTCTGTAAATATACTAAGACGTCCAAAGTTTTACACTTTAAAAGAAAGACTTAAGGTATGTGAGCTATATCCCAAGTAAAACCAACAAAATTAAGAGAAGAAACATTATGCATATGTTTTAATAGCAATTTAACAGCACAATTATTTTAAAAGCATAATCAGATACTTCTACACATCTGTAAGAATGGCTAAAAATAAAAACGACTGATCCTATGATGTGTTGGAGAGGATGTGAAAAACAGAACTCTCTCATGCAGCTGATGGGAATGTAAAATGGTACATTCCATTGGTTTATGGAGCATTTTGCAAACTGCAAACAGTTTGGCAGACTCTTAAAAAGTTAAACTTACACCTACTGTGTCCACAGTTGGTTCCTTCCAGTGGATTCTTGGTTTGGCTGACTTCAAGAATTAAGCAGAGGACTTTCTTTGGGAGAGTTACAGCTCCTAAAGGTGCCACAGACCCAAAAAGTGAACAGCAGCAAAATTTATTTTAATGAGCAAAAGAACAATGCTTCCACAGCATGCAGGGGACCCAAGCAGGTTGCCACTGCGGCTCCGGTGGTCAACTTTTATTATCTTATTTGTCCCCGCCCATGTCCTGTTGATTGGTCCAATGTACAGAGTGCTGATTGGTCCATTTTATAGAGTGCTGATTGGTCTACTTTACAAAGCACTGATTGGTCCATTTTACAGTGTGCTGATTAGTCCTCTAGCTAGCCACAGAGCACTGATTGGTGCATTTTACAAACCTCTAGCTAGCTACAGAGTGCTGATTGGTGCATTTTAGAATCCTAGCTACAGAGTGCTGATTAATGCATTTTACAATTCTCTTGTAAAACAGAAAAGTTTTCCAAGTCCCCACCCCACCCAGGAAGTCCAGCTGCCTTCACCTCTCACTACCACATGATCCAGCTATTTCATTTTTAGTTATTTATCTAAGAGAGGTACTGGCATAGTTGCTTTACCTGTAATAGCCAAAGAGTGGAAACAACCCAAATGAGCATCAACAGGTGAATGGATCCATGAACTGCAGTTATAGAAATACAATGGAATGCTATTTTGGCAATAAAATACATATTGAATATGCAACATTATAACTGAATCTCAAAACAAATATTCTGGGTGGGGGAAAAAAGTCAGAAACAAAAGGAGTGCTTACTGTGTAACTCTGTTTCTATACAACTCCAGAACACACAACACATCTTTACTAATATAAATCAGCAGTTGCCTGGGAAAGGGGGTGGTAGGTAGACTAAGAGGTAGGAGATGTGTTTGTTATCTTCATTGTGGTGATGTTTTCATATATATGTGTCAAACCTTTCATATTTACAATTTAAATATGAGTAGTTTGCTGATATTATTTACAACTCAATAAAGCTGTTAATATTTTCTATTTCAGAGAGCAACTTTTAAAGCATTCATACATTTTTTATGATTTGAGAATATAATATAACAGTAATAAATATACATTCTGTGCTTTAGAGTGCATGCTGAGTAAAGTCAATGACTACGTTTGTCCTGTAAATATTATATCTCAGAACTTAGCATATTGCTTCACATTAGGACATGTGTATTAAAAATTTGTTTCGTTACAATTTTATCCAAAAACCAACAGGTCATCTGAGAGAAGTTCACTCAGCAAAGAATGTTCCTAACTGCTGGGAAAAAAAAAAAAAAAAAAAAAAAAAGGATTCAATCAATTTCTTGAAAATACATAATCTGAATAATATTCAACCTTTAGGAAAGTGGTAAGTTAGGATATTGACACTATTTCTTTAATAATTCCATCATTATTTCATTATTCTCACAACCATTTATTGAACACCTACTGTGTGCCAAGTACTATACTAGTCATTCAAATTTAATAAATATTTATTCAGGTCCCAACCCTGCAGTTTCTCTGACACCCCTACAGTGCGGTCCCCGACAATAGCTGTCCCTCCAAAGGAGGAAAGAGGAACTGACCCCACCCTCTGAGCAGTCTACCTGCCCAGTCCCCACTAGGCTCCACACCAGTGGCAGTTGAGGTACTAGGGCCAGACCCCACCGCCTGTCGGCCTGTCATCTCACCTGCTCCGTGCTGCTGCCACCGTTGGTCCGAGGTCCCCACCAGCTACATCCCCACTCCCAGGGTGGGGCATGGAGCTCCTAGCTGGGCTGCGGAGGAGGCAGAGAGCCAGCTGTCCCGCTCAGCCAGGAAGGGGTTGGGTGTGAGTGGATAACCACCAGGCAGCCCCTTACCTCAGAGGAGCTTGTGAAGGATGAAGTGTGGGGCTGGGATCTGGCAACCAGATGTCATCCCGGCGTGTGGCCAAGATGGCCAACTAGAAGCAGCTGCAATCAGAGGCTCCCAACAAAAAGAACTATAATTACTGTGTGAATTCTGCACTGGCAACCAAGGTATCCAGATTCTCTCTTCAGAACTGACTAGGTGGTTGGTGTGATCCACCTAGAGAAAGGAAGAGAGGAAGAGCAATGTGGTGCAGCAGCCCACCTGAGAGCCACACAGGTCAGGGGAGTTTTCACCTCCCACCTTACCCTTTATCCTCCCCAACCTCACCCCACCCAGGGTCATGCTTTTTCCATGGAACTGTTAAACCCAGGCCACCAGGGCCTAGAGTCTCAACTCTGGAGTCATCAAGATTCTCAACAGCCTCTTAGCTAGAATCTGCTTCAGCCTGTCAAGCTCCCAGGAGGGAGGGCGACCAGCGCCACAGCTGCACTGCCTGCTGTCTAAACTGTTTGAGCTCCCTGGAGGAGGGGCAGCAGTCAACACTGGGACTCATAACTGCCTAAGTTCCCTGGGCCACGGAAGGGTGGCATCCATCTCTATAGCTCCAGGCCCCGTTTTTCCCATGCTGGAACCAGGGAGACTGAACAACTTGGTCCCAAGAGACAACTTGGTCCCAACTTTGTCCCACACAGCCCAACACACTGGGTGTGGCAGACTGTGGCCAGCGCACCTCTTCAGGCCTGTCCCTGACCCATCCTTCATCACTGGGTGGGGGCTCCCTGCGGGAACTACAACTACTATGGAACGAGCCATAGGCTCAGGGACAGAACCCTAATCTCCCTGGCCCTGAGCCCCTAGGGGGAAGGCAGGGGTCCGCTGTCTTTGCGGACCAGCAGACTTAGCCTTTTCTCCTGGTAGTTCTGAGGAACCCAGGCAGCCTAGACAAGTGGATTTCCCTCCTGTGAAGCATACCCCCTCCACCAAGAGATAGTCAAAGTGCTACATTAAACACGTCCTGTTCTCCATGCCACCCAACTGGGTGAGGCCCTCCAACAGGGGTTGTCAGATACCCTATACAGGGGTGACCCTGACGGCATCAAACTGGTGCTCCTTGAGGTCAGAGATCCCAGAAGAAGAAGCAGGCACCCATCTTTGCTCTTCTCCAGCCTCCTTGAATGACATCTGCAGGCACAAGAGTGAACCAAAAGAATAGGGCCTGATGTGAATCCCCAAAAAAACACAGTAGCCCTACAAAGAGGAACCTGACCACTGAAAGAAAAGCAAACAGAAAGCAACAGCAACAGCATCAACAACAAAAAAGAAGTCCCCACAAAAACCCCATCAAAGGGTCAGCAGCCTGAAAGACTGAAACTAGACAAACTCATGAAGATGAGAAAGAATCAACAAAAAAATGCTGAACACCCAAAAGGCCAGAGTGCCTCTTCTCCTCCAAATGATCACAATGCCTCTCCAGCAAAGGTGCAGAACTGGATGGAATATGAGATTAACAAATTAACAGAAGTAGGCTTCAGAAGATGGGTAATAAAAAACTCTACTGAGCTAAAAGAGCATGTTAAAACCCAACAAAGAAGCTAAGAATTTTGATAAAAGGTTAGAGGAGCTGCTAACTAGAATAACCAGTTTAGAGAGGAACTTGAATTACCTGATGGAGCTGAAAAACACAGCAGAAGAACCTCATGAAGCATACACAGTATCAATAGCCAAATTGACCAAGCAGAAGGATATCAGAGTTTGAAGATCATCTTGCTGAAATAAGGCACGCAGACAAGATTAGAGAAAAAAGAATGAAAAGGAACAAACACAGCCTCCAAGAAATATGTGACTACATAAAAAGAGCAAATCTACGATTGATTGGAGTAACTGAAGGAGATGGGGAGGATGGAAACAAGCTGGAAAACACACTGCAGGATATTATCCAGGAGAACTTTCCCAATCTATCAAGATAGGGCAACATTCAAATTCAGCAAATACAGAGAACACCACTAAGATACTCAATGAGAAGATCAACCCCAAGACACATAAACATCAGATTCTCCAAGGTCGAAATGAAGGAAAAAATTGTTAACAGCAGCCAGAGAGAAAGGCCAGGTCACCTTCAAAGGAAAGCCCATCAGAATAAAGGCAAACGTCTCAGAAGAAACCCTACAAGCCAAAAGAGTTTGGGGGTCAATATTAAACACTCTTAAAGGAAAGAGTTTTAAGCCACGATTTTCATATTTAGCCAAACTAAGCTTCATAAGCAATGGAGAAGTAAAATCCGAGAAGTAAAATAAATGCTGAGGAACTTCATGACCACCAGGTCTGCCTTGCAAGAGCTCCTGAAGGAAGCACTAAATATGGAAAGGAAAAACTGGTACTAGCCACTACAAAAAAACATACCAAAATATAGAGAACAATGACCCTGTGAAAAAACTGCATCAACTAGTGTACAAAATAACCAGATAGCGTCATGATGACAGGATCAAATTCACATATAACAATACTAACATTAAATGTAAACAGGCTATATGCCCTGATTAAAAGACACAGACTGACAAATTGGATAAAGGGTCAAGATCCATTGGTGTGCTGTATTCAGGAGATCTATTTCACATGCAAAGACACACATAGGCTCAAAATAAAATGATGGAGGAAAATTTACCAAGCAAATAGAAAGCAAAGAAAAGCAAAGGTTGCAATCCTAGTCTCTGACAAAACAGACTTTAAACCAACAAAGATCAAAAAGGACAAATAAGGGCATTACATAATGATAAAGAGAAAAAATTCAACAAGAAGAGCTAACTATTCCCGGAGCACCCAGATTCATAAAACAAGTACTTAGAGACCTACAAAGAAACTAAGACTCCCACACAACAATAATAGGATACTTGAACACTCCACTGTCAGTATTAGACAGATCAATGAGACAGAAAATTAATGAGGATATTCAGGACTTGAACTCAGCTCTGGATCAAGTAGACCTAATAGACTTCTACAGAACTCTCCATCCCAAATTGACAGAATATATATTCTCCTCAGTGCCACATGGCACTCATAATAAAAGAACTGCACTTAGTGCCACATGGCACTTATGATAAAAGAATCTTCAGCAAATGCAAAAGAACGGAATTCGTAACAGTCTCTCAGACCACAGTACAATCAAATTAGAACTCAGGATTAAGAAACTAACTGAAAACCCAGAATTACATGGAAATTGAACAACCTGCTCCTGAATGACTCTTGGGTAAATAATGAAATTAAGGCAGAAATCAAAAAGTTCTTTGCAACTAATGAGAACAAAGAGACAATGAACCAAAATCTCTGAGACACAGCTAAAGCAGTGTTAAGAGAGAAATTTATCGCACTAAATGCCCACATCAGAATGCTAGAAAGATCTCAGATTGACACCCTAACATCACAATTAAAAGAGCTAGAGAGACAAGAGCAAGCAAATCCAAAAGCTAACAGAAGACAAGAAATAACCAAGATCAGAGCAGAATTGTAGGAGATAGAGAACAAACACCCTCCAAAAAAATCAATGAATCCAGGAGGTGATTTTTTGAAAAAATTAGCAAAATACATAGACCACTAGCTAGGCTAAAAGGAGGAAAAGAGAAAAATCAAATAAACACCATAAAAAATGATAAACGGGATATCAACACTGACCCTATGGAAATACAAACTGCCATCAGAGAATATTGTAAGCATCTCTATGCAAATAAACCAGAAAATCTAGAAGAAATGAATAAATTCAAGCACACATACACCATCCCAAGACCAAACCAGGTAGAAGTCGAATTTGTGAATACACCAATAACAAGTTCTGAAATTGAGACAGTAATTAATAGCCTACCAGCATCAACAAAATAAATCCAGGACCAGACAGATTCACAGCCAAATTTTCCTGGAGATACAAAGAGGAGCTGGTACCATTCTTTCTTAAACTACTCCAAACAATTGAAAAAGAGGGACTCCTCCCTTACTCTTTTTATTAAGCCAGCATCATCCAGGTACCAAAACCTGGCAGAGACGGAACAACAACAACAACAAAATTTCAAGCCAATATTCATGTTGAACGTTGATGTGAAAATCCTCAGTAAAATACTGGCAAACCAAATCCAGCAGCATGTCAAAAAACCTATCCACCACAATCAAGTCAGGTTCATCCCTGGGATGCAAGGTTGGTTCAACATACACAAATCAATAAACATAATCCATCATACAAACAGAACCAAAGACAAAAACCACATGATTATCTCAATTGATGCAGAGAAGGTTTCGATATAATTCAAACTCCCTTCATGTTAAAAACTCTCAATAAACTAGGTATTGATGGGACATATCTCAAAATAATAAGGGCTATTAATGGCAAGTCCACAGAAAATTTCATACTGACTAGGCAAAAACTGGAAGCATTCCCTTTGAAAACTGGCACAAGACAAGGATGCCCTCCCTCACCACTCCTATTCAACACAGTATTGGAAGTTCTGGCTAGGAGAATCAGGCAAGAGAAAAAAATAAAGTGTATTTAAATAAGAGAGTAAGTCAAATTGTCTCTGTTTGCAGGTGACATGATTATATATTTAGAAAATCCCATCATCTCAGCCCAAACTCCTTAAGCTGATAAGCGACTTCAACAAAGTCTCAGGATACAAAATCAGTGTGCAAAAATCACAAGCAATCTTTTACACCAACAATAGACAAGTAGAGAGCCAAATCATGAATGAACTTCCATTCACAATTGCTATAAAGGAAATAAAATACTTAGGAATACAGCTAACAAGGGAAGTGAAGGACCTCTTCAAGGAGAACTAAAAATGACTGCTCAGGGAAATAAAACAATTGCTCACAAACCAATGGAAAACATTTCATCCTCATGGATAGGAGGAATCGATATTGTAAAAATGGCCAAACTGCCCAAAGTAGTTTATAGATTCAATGCTATTCCTACCAAACTACCATTGACATTCTTTACAGAATTAGAAAAAAGTAAATTTTATATGGAATCAAAGAAGACTCTGTATAGCCATGACAATCCTAAGCAAAAAGAAAAAAACTGGAGGCATTACATTACCTGACTTCAAACTATACTACAAGGCTACAGTAACCAAAACAGCATGGTACTGGTGCCAAAACAGACAGATAGACAAATGGAACAGAACAGAGACCTCAGAAATAATACTACACATCTACAACCATGTGATCTTCGACAAACCTGACAAAAATAAGCAATGGGAAATGGATCTTCTATTCAATAAATTGTGCTGGGAATACTGGCTAGCCATATACAGAAAACTGAAACTGGCCCCTTTCCTTACACCTTGTACAAAAATTAACTCAAGATGGATTAAAGACATAAATGTAAAACAGAAAACCGTAAAAACCCTAAAAGAAAATCTAGGCAATACCATTCAGAACATAGGCATGCTCAAAGACTTCATGATGAAAACGCCAAAAGCAATTGCAACAAAAGCCAAAATTGACAAATGGGATCTAATTAAACTAAAGAGCTTCTGCACAGCAAAAGAAACTAACATCAGAGTGAACAGGCAGCCTACAGAATGGGAGAAAATTTTTGCAGCCTACCCATCTGACAAAGGGCTAATATCCAGAATTTACAGGAACTTAAAAATATTTACAAGAAAAAAATAAAAACAAGTGCATCATAAAGTGGACAAAAGATACAAACAATCACTTCTCAAATGAAGACATATATACAGCCAACAAATATATGAAAAAAAAAAGTTCAGCATCACTGATCATTAGAGAAATGCAAATCAAAACCACAATGAGATATCATCTTACACCAGTCAGAATAGCTATTATAAAAAGTAATGAAATAATGGATGCAGGCAAGGTTGTGGAGAAATAGGAACACATTTACACCTTTGGTGGGAATGTAAATTAGTTCAACCATTGGGGAAGATAGTGTGGCAATTCCTCAAGGATATAGAACCAGAAATACCATTTGACCACGCAATCCCATTACTGGGTATATACCCAAAGAACAATAAATCATAAATCATTCTAATATAAACACACATACACACATATGTTTACCACAGCACTATTTACAATAGTAAAGTCATGAAACCAATCCAAATGTCCACCAGTGATAGACTGGATAAAGAAAATGTGGTGCATATACACCATGGAATA
Source organism: Piliocolobus tephrosceles (assembly GCF_002776525.5). Lineage (NCBI taxonomy): Eukaryota > Metazoa > Chordata > Mammalia > Primates > Cercopithecidae > Piliocolobus > Piliocolobus tephrosceles. Next base: position 77,953,035 of record NC_045438.1, on the reverse strand, counting down.
CTATGCAGCCGTAAAAAAGAATGAGACCATGTCCTTTGCAGGGACACGGGTGAAGCTGGAAGCCATCATCTTCAGCAAACTAGTAAAGGAACAGAAAACCAAACAGCGCACGTTCTCACTCATAAATGGAAGTTGAACATTGAGAACACATGGACAAAGAGAAGGGAACAACACACACCAGGGTGTGTTGGAGGGTGAGGGGTGAGGGGAGGGAACTTAGAGGACAGGTCAATAGGTGCAGCAAGCAACCATGGCACACGTATACCTATCTAACAAACCTGCAAGTTCTGCATATGTATCCCAGAACTTAAAGCAAATTAAAAATAAACAAACAAATATTTATTTATTCATTGTTAATAAACGAGACAATTTTCAACGTTTAAAAGCTCTATAAATAAAAGAAACATGGAACCTTGTTTTCATTAGTTCACATTATAATAAATTTCTTAAAAATTCAAATGTGTAGCCATGAAGTTTCTATCTGATGCCAGTATGTCTCTGTGTGTGTTTAAAGCTGATTGTTCATATATTTTCCCATTCAGATTATTTGGAATATTAAAAAAGCACCTTAAAAATTACGTTGTACATCAAGATATAGACTTATTTCAACATTACATTTAAGAAAGGGACACCAAGCCATGAAGAAACAATCATTTTTCTTTGTTTATTAAACATGCCCAATATGCACTTCTCTTAGAGAACTTACAATATAGAATTACAGAGTTTACAAATATTTATTCCCTAGTAAACACTAGGCTCCTTGACATATCTTTTTAATTAAACTGTGTAGCATGATGAAGCCAGAATGATGATCAAGGTATTTTAAAAGTAGTTTAGCCCAGAGTGTTGGAGGTGAGGAAAGGAAAGGGCTTTTAGGGCATACCTAGGCACATATAATATATTTTGATTTAAAAATATTGCTTAAATCGCCCACTTTCAAATTGTGGACATGGGAGTAACATTTACTTAAAAAGCTGTGTGAGATTGTATGTGATTATCTGAAACACCACCTGTGAGGTAATACATGCAGCAGATAAAACATTAATGACAATTTTTACTCAAGGATGAAAAGATTCTATTATATTTTACATACTACCGAGATAAAACTAAATGCATTGACTTAATTCTAATTAATTTTACTTAAAACAAAATTTCTTACATGATAATTTAAACTGAGTATACAGAGTAGTTTATTGATTCAAATTATTTATTAGATTTTAAATTTCCCATAAATCACATATCTCTAGCCTAGACTTCTTTTTAAATGACATTTTAAAAATTTTCCAATTAAAATATAATGACATTAAAATGCATGTTATCATAAAACAAACAATTCAGGTGTGTCTCTTTCTTTTTTTAAAGATGGTAAGGCAGACTTTATTTGGAAGGGGGTATGTGGCCTATTGCAAGGGGGCAGGGACTGTCGCAATGGGGTCTTACAATGGGTAAGAAAGATCGAAATCAACTCCCAGGGAAGTTTCCTTAGATGCTTGGTGACATTTAAAACAATAGACAGCTATCTAGCATTCCTTTTTTACAGGGCACTATAGAAAAACAAGAAAAGGAAATACATTGTTATATTAACAGCAAGACCTTGGAGTGAAAGCCTTTTCACTGCATATTTAGAACAGCAATTAGTAAAAGTTACTTTTGCAAAATGGATACACGACAACATAAATTAAGGCTATGACTTCTTAATTAAATGAATGAATGGTTTAATTCATTTAGTTTTTTACGAATGCATTTCTTAAGTGGTTATTGCCCTTAGGTTTTCTTGTGTTCATTGTTAATTTCATTTAAAGTTGGTGTATCTTTGCATTCAAAAAATGGTAAATTATTATCTTCAACAGAATCTAAGAACACAAGAAAGAAGAATAAGCCAGTAGATAGATATTTTGGAAGAGAAATTAAACTTAACGTAAATAACAAGTTTCATGTAAGCCAAGAAGAGGAAACTATGCTGACAGTTAAACTTTTACATCTCCTTGATTTTTTTAAAATCAAATTCCTGGAATGGACAAGATCCCATCTCAATGGTTTTAAATATTTCACCTTCCTTTTAACTGTTAGGACTTTTTTGAAAACTCATCTGTTTATTATTCATGACTTCAAAGCCATAAACTCAATCTTCAGGTGCTGGGGAAGTCCTTCAAAAACTATGATTTATTTTTAAAAAGTGCATTCATGCACTAAAATTTATTTTTTTCTAAATGTTTTATTGGATGCTATTTGCACAATTAATAGGCAATGGAAATAAAACTTTGCTTATATTATTTATTAATCTTGAATACATCTGTCTACTATAGACAAAGGCCAATTTGACTGCAGTTTCAGAGGTTAGCGTTTTGGTGAGTAAATGCCTTCTAATAGAAACATCCGTTGCAAGTACCAAAGTTAAATAAAATTTGCCAGAATCTATATCTTCAATTTTATATTGATGGTAGTTTATTTGACTTGAGGTCATTCAATATATTTTATTCAGAATATATCAATCAGATTGGATTTGATCTGACATTCTGTTGTCCTTTTCTTATGAGAGTAACAATAGTTGTGTCCTGGTGTTTCAGTCACTTAAAATGGGAAGGTAGTGTACAATGGACTATTTTCACTACATATGATCATATGTGATCCTCTTGTTTCTGTAACAAATTCTTTATTATATATTAATTTAAAATAATAACAGGTTCCAGAGAATGAATCTTAGAAGAGAAGTTGACTAAGGATAACAATAGTGATATTACTATTCCTAGAAATCTCTTAAGTGCTTTTAACAATTTAATTCTTAGAAAAGTCCTTTAGACATCTTTGTCATCAAAATGTAATCTTTGCATTATTTCGTTAGTCTACTTTGGTCAGAGATTACATCAACCAAAAAGCATTTATACTAATAATATATCCGGGTGTAAATAGCCAGAGTTAAAAAAAAAAAATCAAGTAGTATTTGATTTGGTGGGAACTTTTTCAGAAATAAAAATTATTTTTCTTATGAACTGTACATGAAAAGGGGAGAGTTGGATAGAAGTCTGTCAGTATCATCTTCCCCAGTGCCACAGGCACTTTTACTGATTTGATAAGGTGAAGTAAATATGCAAATTAATGTCAAACTTATTTTTTGTTTTGTTAATTGCTACATACTCTGAAACAGAATGTTATTGATAGTAAATCACAACTTTTAAAATAAGTGTTAGGACATTTATTATTTCAATTACCATATGTAAGCAACCTAATAAAAATATTAGCATAATCCCCTAAGGCAGCCTTCATCATCTCTTTAGATTTACTTGCTATGCTATCAGTCAGTTATGAATGGAAATCAGAAATAGTTTAAGTAAATTAAGCAAAAATTACTTTGAATGTCTACTGATTTTCTGCTCTGACATATACAGATCTTATCATCTATTCAAAACTGAAGTGCTTTAGCATTATCTTACATTGCTCTTATAATTAACAAGGTTGATACAAAGGACATGGTTGTAAGAAGTACATTTTCAACATATTTAAACATAGCATTATATATAATTACTGACTCCTCAGATAGATGCAAATCAGTAAGGAATGAAGGAAATACTCAGTAGGTCTATTCTAGGTTCCTTTTGTGAACCCCTAGCATAAAGGTAAATAGCTGTTCTTTATTACGCAGTTACCCTAAAGAACTCAGGGAAATGGGTGTAATGCATTAAACATCTCATTTGAGCTTTTTATCCCATGTGTTTTATTTAGCCTTTCTGTACTTTACTGCCCTTTTGTCCTGTTTCGACATTTGTCTAAAGGATTGTTCTCCTGATAGGTCTAACATTCTCCCCATGGAACCCCAAATTTCTATATGGGACCTCACATTTCCTACTTCTGAGCAATTCAGCAATGCTACATCAACTTTCCAAGGGACACCAACAATTTGGTGACTTTTATCAATACTTTGCTTTCATTATGCTCTAATCTTATGAGTGTACTTTATCCCACTCAGGGTTTTATTTTATTTGCAGATGAAAAATACAATAATTGCATTATGTACTATGGTGGTACAAAAACTATCCCTAAGGTTTCTGAAATCCACCAGTTTGTATGAGCAAGCTATTTTTAAAAAGAAAATAATTCAGAATTTTCCAGGGAATTGTAATATATAACCAATTCAAATAAATGAAAATGAAGTTAATTTATAACAGATTGTGTCAAGTTGTGTTACACAATCTCTGATTTAGGATAAGGTATTTATTTTTCCAACATAATCCATTCATCTTCAGTGTTGAAATACATGGGTGAAAATAGATTACACTCACCTAAAATTAATTGTTTAGTCATACCCTGTAATGGTTTGAATCACGTCCCCTAAAATTTCGTGGCCAGCCAGAACCTCAAAATGTGTCATTATTTGGAAATAGGCTATTTGAAGATGTAATTATTTAATATGAGGTCATACTGAATTAGGTGGGCCCTAATGTTCTTAAAAAAGGAGAGAACACATTTGGACACATGCACACAGAAAAGGCCATGTGTAGACAAAGGCAGAAATTGGAGTAATGCTGCCACAAACCAAGGAAGGCGTGGTCTACCAGAAGCTGGAAGAGGCTGTGAAGGATTCTTTCCTAAAGATTTCTGAGAGTAAATAACCCTTCTGACACATTGGTGTTAGATTCCCAACCTCCAGAAGAGTGAGAGAATAAATATTTGTTCTTTTAAGCCACCCAGTATGTGGTTAATTTGCTACAGTAACCTTAGGAAGCCAATACACACTCATAACATGTAGCTTAAGGGGGCAAATTGTTGAGAAAAAAATTTTAAAAAAAGAAGTGTATTGAAAAAGTTATTTATCAGTAACTTGGATGATAATTTTGGGAAATAAACTCATATTAAGCTGTAAAATTGTGATGATTTAGGGATTTTTTAAAAGAAAGAAAAATAATAGAAATACAGTATGATGAAAACAGAATGGGTTTTATTTAGAATATGTACAGACAGAATAATATTACTCAATTGTAACTTCTCTATAGTCTTAAATGAATTATCCAGTTGGGATATAAATCTCCCAACATTCATATACTTAAAGTGTTTAGAAAATATAGTGATTTTTTTCTGAATAATTATGTGATTTATTATTGATTGTCATCATTTTGATATTTGATTGTTTGACAGTTTTACTGTGATGTTCCAAGTTGTAATTTTTTTTTTTTTATTTTATCCACCTGGTGGTTTCTGGAAATACTTACCTTGTTTTTTGATATCATTTATTAGTACTGTATTAAAAATTCTGACCAGTATCTCTTCAAACATTGTTTCTTCTTTCTTCCCAGTTTCACTTCTGAAACCTGAATTAAATACAAATTATATGCTTTTATTATGTCCCATATATTTTTCAACATCCTTTTCTGTATCTTTCAGTATTTTCTTCTTTTCATGCTTTGACCTGGATATTTTCTACTGACCTCTTTCAGTTCACTTGTCCTTTTTAATGCTGTTTTTAATTTACCGTTAAGTCTATTATGTTCTTAATTTTCACTAATGTATTTCAGTGATAGATATTTTAAAGTTGATAATTATCTAATAAAATTTCTCTCTAATTATCTATTTTCTTTATTGTTAATCACAGTTAGTTTAAGACTGTGACAGAGAATCGGAGAACTCTGCTTTTCTGATTACCTGTGATTATGTTTCTATGTTCGGTTTTTACTATCTTGATTTTTAATCAATTGATACTGTCTCCAGTTGGACCAGCCAATTTCTTATTTGCTACAGATATTTGTGTATAAAATTGTGTGACAAATATTTTATGTTTCTGCAAAAATGATTGACTCTTATTCTGGCAGGCAGTTATGTAAAGGCAGATCACTCCACTCTAGTCAGGGATTAAGGTGATTTGAGGCTGGATTTTAATGTTTGTGAGGCTGGCCTCTCTCTGATTTGTGATGATTCTCAGGGTGTTAGACTTACCTCAGGGGTCTCAAAAATAAATAAATAAATAAATAAATAAATAAATAAATAAATAAATAAATAAATAAATTTTTTAAAAGTCTGGCTTGTTTATTTTGTTTCTACACCTTAATAGACTCTAAAATCCAATCATTGTTTCCTTAACATCGTAAGCCTGTGAAGTGCTCTGTTTGGTAATTATCCTCTCAGATGTCACTTTTGCATGAGCATGTGGCCCCTTGCCAGCTAGGTTTTGGAGTGTACTTATTTATGGATACACTTTTCAATAATACCATGGTCTCATGGTCACTCGAGTCTGGTTGCCGTGATTGCTCCAATTAATTTCAATGGATGCACTTTCATACAACTTTTGTTTTTCTTCAGGAGAATCCTTCTAAATGCAAACTAATGCAAGGTAGCTTTTCATATCTGAAAGCAGAAATTACATTAAGAAAATGCATACCTAGACTAAGAGTAAGGAGGTTCTTAAATTTTGCAGGAATCTTTTTTTTTTTTTTTTTTCCCAAAGAAAAACTGCAATTTACCTGTGACTAAACATATGAATGAACTTAAATCAGAAACTATGCTTCTTACCATTAGGTCATAGAGATATCTCAGTAGTTCTCCTAGGTGAAAAGAAAAACTTTCAGAAGTATAAGTCTTTGTTTTTGGTTTCATAATAGAAGGAATCGTTCACCAGTCATCATGAGGTTGACTGCTTTTGAATGGAAAAAATGGAAAAAATGGTCACTAAAAACGGTCCAAATGAAAAATTGCTTTTATCATGCACGAAATTTGCTTTTTGTTTTTAAACCATTTCTATTTTTATTGTCAAATAACTAAACTTGGACATACATAACATGCTATTTTAAAATAAAATTTTAATTTAATTTTCAGAAATTAATGAAAACAAATCATTTCTGCAAATCATACATAGTGAAATGTAAATCTTCTCTCATTACTTCCTCTCCACTATTTTCAGCCACATTTTTCTTATGCAGTGTCCACTATATTTACCAATTTATTGTGTATCCTCTTAACCATGGCCATCTAGTCTCAAAGATTGCTCTACTTAAATGTTTATAGAATACTGGTATTTTCAACTGCTGCATGGTATTCCATTCAATCTCTATTCATGTCAGTTTTGACAAAGCTATTTTTGGCAACCTTCTAATATAAACAAAGACTATCCTAATATATACATTATTGCCCACATATTTATTTCTGTATAATAAATTTTTAGATGAAGTCTTATTGAATCAATTGATATATGACTTTAAAAAATAACATCAGATTCTTTAATTTCTATGGTTTTTGATATGATCAAACTTACACAAGAAATCACATCTTTTATTACTGTCTTGGTAATTCCTGTGCAATTCTTCTTTCATATCATTTTCAGAGTTGGCTTATGATGCTTTGTAAAATAAAAACACTTATTTAAATTTTGATTCAGATTATTTTCATTAATACAGTAAGTTTTTTTAATGGTGAGTCTTCTATCCAGACTCTTAATAAGCCTCTTCATTTACTCTCTTTTTTTTTTATGTCCTTCTATGAAATTCCATACTTTTTTCCTTATTGGTCTTCTCATTTCACTTCAGATACTATCATTTATTTTATAGTCATTATGACTAAAAACTTTTTTTTCATTCCTTTTTCTTACTTGTTAAGGATGGCATATAGAGAAGAAAATGTGTTTTATGTGATAGTCTTGTAGCCAAAGACCTTACTGACTTCTCTTATTGTTCTCGTGGATAGCCTATTTAGATGATATTATCTTCTGCAAATATTAACAGTGTTATCTTTTCTTTTACAATGTTCATACATTTCTGATTTTTTGTCATTTGTTTTAAACATTGGTTTGGACCTCAGTACATCTTCTTAATTTTTTTGTCCTCTGTTTTATTTTTTTCTTTATTTTTTTAACATTTTTTTGTAGTATGGCTTAAAAAAAATATATAATTCACCTGCTTTAAGTAAACAATTCGATGCTTTTTAGTAAAATTAGAAAATTGGGCAAACATTATCATTATTGAATTTTGAAACATTTCCCTTACCCTAAAAGATCTCTTGTGCCCATTTGCAGTTATTCACCATTCCATTTCCAGTTCTGATGACCAAAAATCACATGGTACAGTACTGCATAGTACTAAGTAACTCTTTTGCCAAACTTGCCATTTCTGTCTTTCATGAGAATGGCAGAAATGTTTCATTTTCAAGTGTGATATTCAGACTTTGTTGTATTTCTGAAGTGCTGTTTTGCACTATAGTTTTAAATATTATTTCTGTTTCATTGTTTTGTTTTTTATCAAAGATTTCAAAATAGCATGAATGCTATTTTTCTATGCAGGTGTTCCATATTCATATTTATTTTTTGACTTTTTAAATCTCTTCATTACTTTATCTTAATTATCTAGATTATTCTCCTATGTTTCTTCAATTCTCTTACTAAATTTTCATTTGAGTCTTGTCTCCCTTGAGCACAAAGTAACTCACTTTTATTTAGCTGAGTTAAATTTGTCGTCTTCCATTTCTTTCCTAAGTTCTCTTTTTTCCCCTAAAATTTCCATTCTGCTATTAAATCAATTTTTAATATACCTTATAGGTTTAAAATATTTATTTGATTTCTGTTAAAATTATACTTATTTTCTAAGATTCATTTTCTTTTCATTAATTATGAATGTATTTTACTTTGATCATCATTTTAATATGTATATTAAAGTTCTTGCCTGACAATTCTATCATATGATTATTATCATGGCTAGCATCTGTTGATTGTCTTTTTCTGTGATAGTAGATGGCATTTTCCTGGATCTACACATGTTTAGTAATTTTAGGTTATATCTGGAGATAATGAAAACTGCAAATTCTGTCATATTACTCTGAAATATTTATTTTTATTTGTCTTTTGTAGAAAATTAACTGGTATGTGTTCAGACTGAAAACTCTGGTATGCTTTCAGTGAGTGGCTAACATTGTTTGAATGTGCCTGTTAATTCTTAGTTTAAAGGTCACTAAATAACCAGGATACACCTTAAAACCATATTTGTGCTCCTCTTCTCTGACTTTCTCCTTTTTGGCTCCTTTCTCCTTCTTTAGTAGCTTAAAATGTTCAGCCTCCCCTCTCCAGAAACATACTGGGCTTTCTATTACATTTTGAGCTACCCCAAATCCTTAACTTGGTTGTTGCCGTCAGTGGAAAAAATAAGAAAAGAAGGAAAGAGAGAAAGGAAGGAGGGAAGGAAGGAAGGA
>NC_045438.1:77943709-77943776 GCF_002776525.5 Piliocolobus tephrosceles | reverse complement strand
GGAAGGAGGGAGGGAGGGAGGGAAGGAGGGAGGGAAGGAGGGAAGGAAGGAAGGAGGGAGGGAGGGA
>NC_045438.1:77841319-77943699 GCF_002776525.5 Piliocolobus tephrosceles | reverse complement strand
GGAGGGAAGGAGGGAAGGAAGGAAGGAGGGAGGGAGGGAAGGAAGGAAGAAGTATTACTGCATACCTAGTTGTTTCTTCTAAGTTTTAACTTCCTTTAAAATCTGCCTGCATTTTGTTATTATATTATGTATTTGTTTTAACTTGAATTTGCAGTTGGTATCAACATTTATTTATCAGTTTCATACTCTGTAATTACAGGAAAACACCTCTATGGACATTTTTTTAAAGAAACTGTTTATTCTTTCTGTTCTTCTGAGTGGACAAATCTACTAATTTGCCATTAAGTTAACCAAACTATTTTATTTATTGCAATTTTCAGTTTGCTGTTATCCCCTCCAGTAACTTTTCCATTTCAGATATTTTATTTTACTTCAAAAATTTCTGTTTGGTTCCTTTTAGTAGTTTTTCTTTTTTTGCTGAGATTTCTTATCTTTTCCCACATTTGGACTATCATTTTCTTTAAGTCCTTAAACATTTTTACTTAGCTGCATTAAAGGTTTTTCTGGCTACTTAAAATGAGTACACCAATTTAAGTCTTTTTCTACTTTTTGCCCGTATCTCTTGTTTATGAGATATATTTACCTACTTCTTTGCATGTCAAATAATTTTGGTTATGCAGTAGAGATTATATATGGTCTATTATAGATAATCTAGATTTCTTACCCTCTTCTGAAGTGTGTTGATTTTTTTTCCAACAGGTAATTGTTTGGACCAACGGAGGCAAGATGGTGCACTTCCGGGTTCTTCTTCACCACCAACTCTTCCCAGGCCCACGAAAATGCAGCCGGCACCCGGGAAGGTGCAGATCAACTGGGCATGCGCCAGGTGACGTCAATCCGAAGAGACCAAGATTTACCTGGTGGCACCTGCGGAACGCCCCCCCCTCCCCCGCCCCGCCCGTGCCCCGCCTATTGCCCTCCCACTCCTAGAAAAGCCTCTCTTGGCCAGTGAGCCACTCCGCCTTCTCACAGCCCCACTCCTGTGGGGATGTCGGGACTGTGGGAACTCCGTGAGAGAGCCCCACAGGGGGACTCTGCAGGCCTCCTTTGCCGGAGGCCACAGACTTCTCCCCCACACCTTAGGTTACCAAAAATAAATGTGCAGTTTTGCTCCTACACTTGCCTACCGGCTGGTTCTTTTGTGCCTGTTCGGCTGGTCTTAGAAAAACAAATCAGTTGGTGCCGAAAACCTGGGAGGAGACCCCTCCTCAGGCCTCTAAGGGGTTGAGGAACCTCCTCCTGCTCCCACACCGCAGACGGACCAGGACCTGAGACCCGCTTCCCTCACTCTCATGGCCTCTCTGGGGTAAGTGCCCTTTTCTCCTCTTTACCTCCCTCCGCCAGAAATCCTGCGCAGGTCCGAGGTCCATTTTGAGCCACCAAGTGGCTGGGTAGACCCTTCAGGACAGAGACGTCCGCCTGAAGGTAATCTCCACTTTGGCTCCATGAGCCTCCAGTCTGTCTCTGCTGGTTCCAAAGGACGCTTTGAAGCCAGGCAGAGATTCACTTCCATTTCCATTGTGTCCATTGTGTAAGTAAAGAGGAAACAAACGGGAAACCCCCCCAGTCCAAATTTCCAAAGAGCACCCCCTTAGGGTGCCTCCTAGCCAATTTAAAAACCTTACAGCTTGAACAAGACCTTAGGAGAAAGTGGTTAATTTTCCTTTCCACTGTGGCAAGTCTCAAACTCACATTTCAGTTACTCCTGCATTGGATACCAGCTTAGATCCCTGCTCAGAAGTTTCAGAATTGCAGCTGACTCATGCTTTCTGATAAGTCCTTACAAGTATCCCCAACATATACAAAATACAAGACTCAGTCAACATTTGGGATATACATTTATGTAGATTTTAGAGTTCCCAATCTGTCAGATTCTTTCCCAGGATTTTTCCACCCAATCTCCAGCCACATTGACAATGTTTAAGCCAATGTTCTACTTCTTTTTTTTTTTTTGAGACAGAGTCTCACTCTGTCACCCAGTCTGGAGTGCAGTGGCCGGATCTCAGCTCACTGCAAGCTCCGCCTCCCGGGTTTATGCCATTCTCCTGCCTCAGCCTCCCGAGTAGCTGGGACTACAGGCGCCCACCACTTCGCCGGGCTAGTTTTTTGTATTTTTTTTAGTAGAGACGGGGTTTCACCGTGTTAGCCAGGATGATCTCGATCTCCTGACCTCGTGATCCACCCGTCTCGGCCTCCCAAAGTGCTGGGATTACAGGCTTGAGCCACTGCGCCCGGCCGCCAATGCTCTACTTCTAAAAGAAGGAAGACTAGTTTTCTACTTGAGTTCTTGATATTTGCGCAATACTAAATGTGACACTAAAAGTGCCCTCAGAAGAAAAGTCTGTGAAAAAGAGTGTTGCTCAAAGTAGTTTCTTTCTTACATAGGCCAAGTCCTTTCCAGTGTCTATTTCAATCTCCTTTTGGCCACTCTCCAGTATCTTTAGAAAGGTAATTTATTTTTGTTTTGTTTTCTTTTTTGTTTCTGTATTTTCTCAAGCTTTTAATTTGTTATCTGTAGGATAATTAATCGAATACAAGCTACTTTACCATTTCTGGAATAACAGCCCTTTATATTTTATTTTGTATTTATCAACATACTTCTGCAAAATAAATAAACACAAACATACAGAGCAAAGAAATATGATAATGTAATAAAACATATTAAAAATAATAGGACACATTAAAAATTTGTTATTATAATTGTAGGTCCAAGAGAATTTGTCAATTGATTGGTTGTACATTTGTCTGTCAGCTCAAGATCTTATTAATAGATATACTTTGCCCTTTACTTAGGCGCTTTTCTGAGTAAACGTTAACTAGAACAATTTCATAACTTGATATTCTGTTGAAATATTCCTACTTCGGTGTACCTTGAACTTCCTTTGCTTATAATTGGTTTCACCGACTTTTAGGATCTTAAAATTAGAAGGAACTCTTCCTACCACTTACGGCCCAATCTTCCATCCAGTGCAAGAAATCCTCCACAATCTCCTTAACAAACACGCATTCAAAGTCAGATTGAATACTATCAATTATAGTGTATTCATTATTCTGCTTTTTCTCAGACACAGATGCAAACACGATATTCTGCGAAAGACACGCAATAAAAAAGGACAGGTTCCTCCTTATCCAAATTCCTACATAGTTAACTATATTTGATAACTTAATTTCAATTTTTACCTAACCAATGTTTTCATCCAAAGGGGCCATGACTCAGGCTAAACATGTTCTAAAAACTCCGGGAAGTCAAGCATGAGAACAAGGTTTGAGGTTAAAAAAAAAAATCCAATTTTTAATCTATTCTTAAATTTATGTCCAAAGCAGACTGTGAGCAGAGTAGAAAGTTTTGTTTTCTAAGTCAACATTTTTTTCTACTCCAGTTACTTGGAGCGAATTGAGCCTGGTTTGCTACTTCTCGAAGCTTCTCTCTGCAAGGATGTACTGACTTTGCTTTAGGCTGAAACAGACATTGAGGCACAGGTTTACAAATGGCACTAAAGACTTTATGTTTCTACGGCTCACAGAGTCAAATGTTTTCATTTAAAACTGAATACACTACCTTTCATTCTAGGATAATTTGTTACTATTTAAATAACCTAATACAAGAGTAATTTATATGCATGCATTCCTTCTGTTACTTAAAAATAGGCTTAAATACACAAATTTAAACTTCAAACACTGACCGTAGATTTACATATATTATATGTATTTGTAAACACTGACAAAAATGATTCAATGTCAGTTTGTGGGCTTTTAAAGTACACTTTAGTCATGCAAATTTTTGATGACTGTTCTGCTCAAAGTTTTGTTGTCCTAAAGCACATAATACAGTTGTAAGATGACTAGTTAGTGAGATTCAGCTTTGCCACAAATTTCACACGCATATGGGATATACAACATAACATAATTACAAATCCTATGATAAATGTGGTGATTTATGGCATGTATATTAAAGCCAAATCTCTCTCTCTCTCTCTCTCTCTATATATATGATATTTTAGAGTACTCCATAGACATGCAATTTAGAATCCATGTAGTTTGGGTATGTTCTTATTTATGTTCCTTTCTCTGTGAATTGAAACAGATCAAAGAACCATTGACAGTTCACAGGTTAAAACATCAAAGAAAGAGAAAGAAATGTTGTGTAAGGCTCTTTGGATCTTCTGTTCTAAGTGCATGTCTTTAAATAAAGCTGCCAAAGCTTAGAGAGCTGTTTAGGGGATATATTGTAACCTGATGAATGTTGGAAAAATAAAATGTCTTATTACTTTTTAGAGGTATTATTTTTTTGACAACACACAAAGGAAGTGGTCCTCCTCTGCTGTTTTAACAAAATAGAAGATTGTGAGATGATTAAATGGCTAAAGACAAACTCTCAGGATCTGATGTTATCAGAATCCAATGAAAAATAGGGAGTTCACAAGCTTGGCAATTTGCTAAGAGAGTAAGCTGAAAGTATTATAAAAAGAGGCCACATAGAACTGTAGTTTCATGTGATATTTCAAACCGAACTGAGATATGTGGAAGCTAAGAAGGTATTTTAATAACAAAAAGAAGTGTGTTAAATTTTCTTTTCTGCCAGAGCCAAGTGTATGTTTAGTAAATGAGATCCAGTTGCTACTTACATAGGAGGAAGTTAAGTTTTGGGTAATGTCCATCTATCCACTTAGGAGGTATAATACCAAGAGAAAATCATGAGGTATAAAATTATGATGAGGCAGACAACATTCATAAATACTGAGAAACAGATTCACAATAATTCATAAACAGAAAATGTAGAGCACGGAGAAGAAAGAAAAGTCCGCTTTATTGGAAGCTACACAATAAATAATAATTTCTAACACTCCATAAACCTATACATTCTAGAGAGGAAACGTTGAAGAATAAATAAATGAGAGCTGGCTCTGGGAACAAGATACTCTTTTAAATGGGTGAGCTTCCTGATTTATAGTCGAATTGGTGGCTGAATGCAGACTTGGAGAACTAGCATACTCAGTTAGCGTGTATTCTGGTTCCTCTAAAGTATGATCTTAGAATATTCTGAGAGTAAACTGAGATTTAGCAAATGCTCCAGTCAGCAAAGACAGGGAGACACAGTGACAGAGTCAGAGAGACAGAGACAAATAAATGACAGGAGGTTTGGAAAGATCTTTGACAGGAATCTGGATGACAGGGTACCAGGATAATTTTTTCCATTGTTTTATCAGACTTTTTAAAATCTAATATGAAATAAAAGAGACATAAGAAAACAGAACTTTTGTCTATGAAGATTGTTTAAAGCAAAAGTTTCTGATTTTCAAAGTATATGTCATGATCATCGAAAAACAACCTAGGGTTGACGATTGATTGTGTGAACCTCAAATGTCTGAGACAGGTCTCAGTCTGTTTACAAAGTTTATTTTGCAAAGTTAAGGACGTACTCATGATACAGCCTCAGGAGGCCCAGAAGACATATTTCCAAGATAGTGGGGTACCACTTGCTTTTATAAATTTTAGGGATGCATGTGACATCAAATAACATGTGTAAGATGTACATTGGTTTGATCTAGTAAGGAGGGACAACTTGAAGTGGGGGCTTGCAGGTTAGAAGTAGATAAGGAATAAAAGGTTGCATTATTTTGAGTCCTTGGTCAGTCTTCCACTGAATATACAATTTAGTCTTGTTCAGTGAATCTACATTTTTATTTATTTTTTTTTGTTGAGATGGTGTCACCCATCTGTGTTGAGATGGTGTCTCTCACTCTGTCACCCAGGCTGGAGTGCAGTGGCGTGTTCTCGGCTCACTGAAACCTCTGCCTCCTGGGTTCAAGTCATTCTCCTGCCTCAACCTCCCTAGTAGTTGAGATTACAGGCACACACCACCATGCCTGGCTAATTTTTGTATTTTTAGTAGAGACAGGGTTTCACCATGTTGGTCAGGCTGGTCTCAAACTCCTGACCTTGTGATCCTCCCGCCTCGGCCTCCCAACGTGCTGGGATTACAGGCATGAGCCACCGCCCTGTCTGTGAATCTGCATTTTTACATAAACAATAGGGCAGAGGAAGCAGTCAGATATGTATTTGTCTCAGGTGAGGCTAAGAGGGATGATTATGAGTTCTGTGTGTCTTTTTTCCACAAGGAATTTCCTGTGGGCAAATTGCGAGGGTGGTATATTGCTTCTTAGCTTTGTAGCTATCTTACTTAGGAATGAAATAGAAGGCAGATTTGCCCTAAGCAGTTCCCAGCTTGATTTTCCCATTTTGCTTAGTGATTTTGTGGTTTCAAGATTTACTCTCTTTTCACAATTGATAGATGATAGATCCATCGGTAGAGAGAGAGAGAGAGAGAGAGGGAGGGAGGGAGAGAGAGAGGAAGAGGGAGAGAGAGAGAGAGAGAGAGAAATTTATCAACACCTAGTGTCTTAATTCAGAAAATTTAAAAATAAAAGGAGAAGGATAGGAACTGAGAGAAAAGGATCAAGGGAAACTGGAAAGCCCTAACTTTGAATAATATCAGGTAGAATAGGCAAAATATAGCTCTTTCCTGCTTCTTCAGTTTTATCTCTTCCTACTCTGTTCTTTAGTCATACTTCATTTCAGTCCCTCAAAGGCAACAGTTTTTGAAGCCTCAGACACAATAAACTTCATCTTACTGGATCACTGTTTCCCTCTACTCTTTTTATAACTACTGCCTTAGATTTCTTGCTCTGAGAAGTGACCTAAGAAATCTAAGTAGATATTTTTACCCTGTGCCCCATCACTACCACATCACTACCATGTTAGTTTTCATCATGGAACTTACCATTATTCTTATATAATTATCTATGATTTAAATAATTTGCATTATTCACTATAAAGCAAGCTCTAAGAAGGCAGGTGTTACGTTTCTTTGGTTCACCATTGCTGATGATGAAAGTGCTGTAGTACCTAATACATGGCAGGTATTTATTGAGAAAAGAAAAAAAAAAAAAAAAACACTGCTTGGTTTGCCAACTAATTTATGAGAAAAAAATAAATGATATTTGTTTGCATGCCTGTTTTCTAATTCAAAAAGCACAGTAATAAAGTAATCTTGAGAATCGAATGAGAATGATAAAATTTTATTGATATATAATAATTGTACACCTATATGAGGTACATTTGTTATAATGATGTATGTGTACAAGGTTTAGTGATCAAATCAGAGTAACTGGTATATCCATCACCCCAAACATTTATTATTTATTTGTATTAGAGACATTCCAAATGTTTTTTTCAGTTATTTTGAAATACATAATAAATTAGTGTTAACTATAGTGACATTACAGTGCTAAAGAACACTAAAATGTAATCCTTCTATGTAACTGTATATTTGTGCCTATTGAACAGTCTTTCTTCATTTCTTCTAATCTCCCACCCTTTCTAACTTCTGATAACTACCAATTAAATCTCTATTTCTAATAAATAAACTTTGTCTAACTCCCACATAAAAACGAGAACATACAATATTTGCCTTTCTATGCCTAGCTTATTTCACATCACAGAATGTCCTTCAGTTCATATGTTTTTCTGCAGATGGCATGATGTCATTCTTTTTTGTGGGCGAATATTATTCCATCGTGTATATGTGCCACATTTTCTTCATTGTTTTATCTACTGAAGAACACAGGTTGATTCCCTGTTTTGGCTACTATGAATAGTGTGACAATTACATGGGGGTGCAGATAGTTCTTCTATATATTGATTTCCTTTCTTTTGACTATATACTCAGCAGGCAAATTGCTGAACTGTATGGTAAATCTATTTTTAGTATTTTAAGGAAACTCCATAGAGGTTTTCAAAGTGATTATACTGATTTACATTCCCATACACAGTGTACTAGAGTTCCCTTTTCTCTGTATCTTTGCCAACATTTGTTATTTTTTGATTTTTGATAATAACCATCTAAGCTGAGATGAGATGATATCACATTGTAGTTTTGATTTGCATTTCCTGGATGATTAGGAATGTTGAACTTTTTTTAATATACCTGTCAGTGATTTGTATGTCTTTGTATTAGTCTGCTCTCACGCTGCTATAAAGAACTGCTCAAGACTGAGTAATTTATAAAGAAAGGGGTTTAATTTACTCATGTGCTATAAGGCTGGGGAGGCCTCAGGAAACAAAATCATGGTAGAAGGGGAAGCAAACATCTCCTTCTTCACATGGCAGCAGGAAGGAGAAGTGGCAAGCAAATAGGAGAAAACCCTTTATAAAATCATCAGATTTCATGAGAATTCACTCACTATACTAGAACAACATGAGAGTAACTGTACCCATGATTCAGTTAACTCCCTTTGGGTCACTCCCATGATACACAGATATTATGGGAACTACAACTCAAGAAGAAATTTGGGTGGACACACACCCAAACCATATTATTCCACCCCAGCCCCTCCCAAATCTCTTGTCCTCATACTTCAAAACACAGTCATGCCCTTCCAACAGTCCCTCAAAGTCTTAACAGATTCCAGAATTAACCCAAAAGTCCACATCCAAAGTCTCATCTCAGACAAGGGAAGTCCATTCCACTTATGACCCTGTAAAATCAAGAATAATTTAGTTACTTTCTAGATGTAGGTACAGGTATTGGGTAAATATACCCACTCCAAATGACAGAAATTGGCCAAAACAAAGGGGCTATGTGCCCCATGCAAGTACAAAATCCAATAGGGCAGTCATTAAACTTTAAAGTTCCAAAATGATCTCATTTGACTTCATGTCTCACATGAGCACGCTGATGCAAGAGGTGGGCTCCCAGGGCCTTGGCCAACTCCGTCCCTGTGTCTTTGCAGGATATAGTCCCCTCCTAGCTACTTTTACTGGTTGACGTTGTGTGTCTGCAGCTTTTCCAGGTGCAAGCTGTAGGAGGATCTCCCATTCGGGGTCTGGAGATTGGTGGCCCTCTTCTCACACCTCCACTTGGCATTGTCTCAGATGGGACACTGTGTGGGGGTTCCAACTCCACATTTCCCTCTTCACTGCCCTAGCAGAGGTTCTCCATGAGGCCTCCACCCTTGCAGCAGACTGCAGCCTGGATGGCCAGGCATTTCCATAGATTATCTGTAATCTAGGTGGAGATTCCCAAACCTCAAGTCTTGACTTCTGTGCACCAGCAGGCTGAATACCACATAGAAGCTGCCAAGGCTTAGGACTTGCACCCTCTGAAGCCATGACTTGGACTTCTTTCTATGGCTGGAGCTGAAGCAGCTGGGACACAGAGCAACACATTCCAAAGCTGCATAGAGCAGGGAGGCCCTGGGTCAAGATCATAAAATTGTTTTTCTCCACGTGGCCTCAGGGCCTGTGATGGGAGGGCCTGCCCTGAAGCCCTCTGACATGCCCTGAAGACATTTTCACCATTGTCTTTTTAATAAACATTTGGATCCCCTTTACTTATGCAAATTTCTGCAACTGGCTTGAATTTCTCCCCAGAAAATGAGTTTTCTTTTCCATTTCATTACCTGGATGCACATTTTTCAAACTTTTATGCTCTGCTTCCTCTTGAATGCTATGCTGCTCAGAAATTTACTCCACCAGATACCCTAAGCCATCTCTCTCAATTCCAAAGTTCCAAAGATTTCTATGGATGGGGCAAAATGCTGCCAGTGTCTTTGCATAGCAAGAGCTGTTTTTACTCTTATTCCCAAGAATTTCCTCATCTCTATCTGAAACCACCTCAACCTGGACTTCATTTTCCATATTACTATCAGCATTTTGGTTGAAGCCATTCAACAAGTCTTTAGGAAGTTCCAAATGTTTCCACATCTTCCTGTCTTCTGGGCATTCCAAGTCTCTAGGAAGCTCCAAACTTTCCCCAATTTTCCTGTCTATTTCTGGATCCTCCAAACTGTTTCAACTTCTGCCTCCAAAGTCGCTTTCACGTTTTTGGTATCCTTATAGCAGTGCTCCACTACCCAGTATCAACTTACTGTATTTATCTATTCTCACACTGCTATTAAGTACTGCTCAAGACTGGATAACTTATAAAGGAAATAGGTTTAATTAAGTCACAGTTCTCCATGGCTGGGGATGCCTCAGGAAGCTAACAATTATGGCAGAAGGGGAAGCAAACATGTACTTCTTGACATGGTGGCAGTAAGGAGAAGTGCTGACCAAAGTGGGGAAAGCCTCTTATAAACCCATGAGATCTCATGTGAACCCACTTACTATGATGAGGACAGCTGATGGTAACTGCCTTAATGATTCAAATACTTCTCACTGAGTTCCTCCCATAACATGTAGGGATGATGGGAGCTACAATTCAAGATGTGATTGGGGTGGGGACACAGCCAGACCATATCAGCCTTCTTTTGGAAAACATTCACTGTTGAATTTTGCCAAATATTTGAAGACTATATCATACCAAATTTACTCAAACTATTACAAAAAAGTGAAGAGGAAACAATACCACCAAACTTACTTTATGAGGCTAGTATTACCAGGATGCCAAATCTAGACAAGGATACACGCACACGCACACACACACATACACACACGCACACAAACACACAGAAAACTATGGTTCAATATTACTGACAAAGGTAAGCCATAATCCTCAAAAAATATTAGCAAACCAGATTCAACAACACATTAAAAAGATCATTCATCATTACCAAGTGGGATTTATCACAGGGATGAATCCATATATTCAAATCAATAAGCATGATACATAATTAAGGGAATCAACAAAAATGATATGATTATTTCAATAGATGATGACAAAGCATTCTATAAAAGTCAACATTTATTCATGCTAAAAACTCTGAATAAATAGGTATAGGTAAAACACTTCAAAATAATAAAGATTATTTAAAACAAACTCACAGCAGTTCACATTATACCAAATAAGAAAAAATAAATATATTTTATCATAATCTGGAAAAAGATAAGGGTACCTACTTTTACCACTTTTATTCAAAATAGTATTGGAAGTCCTAGCCAGAGAAATTGGGAAATAGAAAGAAATAAAGGGAATCCACACTGGAAAGAAAAAAGTCAAATTATCCTTGTTTGCAGATGACATACTTCAATATTTAGAAAAGCTGAAAGACCATCAAAAAGTTGTTAGAACTTATAAACAATCCAGTAAAGTTGCAGAATACAAAATCAACATACAAAAATCACTGGCATTTGTTTACACCAACAGCAAACAATCTGGAAAAAAAAAAAAAAAAAAAAAAAGAAAGAAAGCATATCTATTTACAATAGCTCCAAAAATACTTTGGAAATAAATTTAACCAAAGAAGTGAGATTTCTAAAAGAAAAACTAAAAAAAAAAAAAAAAAAAAAAACTAGTGAAAGAAATTGAAGAGGACACAAACAAATACAAAGATATCCCATACTCATAGATTGGAATAATTAATAGTGTTAAAATGATCATATTACCCAAAGTATCCTTTAGATTTAGTGAAATTCCAATAAAAATGCCAATGACTTTCTTCACAGAAATAGAAAAAAAAAATCCATAATTTGCGTGGAACCACAAAACACCACAAATAGCCAAAGCAATCCTCAGCAAAAAGAACAAAGGAGGAGGCATCATACTACCTGAATTCAAAATATACTGTAAAGCTACAGTAAGCAAAGTAGCATGGTATCAGCATAAAAATAAATGAATACACCGGAGGTCAGGAGTTTGAGACCAGCCCAGACAACATGGTAAAACCCTGTCTCTACTAAAAATAAAAAAATAAAATAAATAAAATTTTTAAAAAAGTTAGCCGGGCATGGTGGTGAGTTCCTGTCATCCCAGCTACTCTGGAGGCTGAGGCTGGGGAATCACTTGAACCCTGGAGGCAGAGGTTGCAGTGAGCTGAGACTGCCATTGCATTCCAGCCTGGGCAACAAGAGTGAAACTCTGTTTCAATAAATAAATTAATTAATTAATTAATTAATTAATACATAGACCAACGAAACAGAGTAGAAAACCCAGAAATAAATCCATGGATTTACAGCCAACTCATTTTTGACAAAGGCACCAGGAGCATATATAAGAACATATATAGTTTATTTAATAAATTGTGCCAGGAAAACTTGATATTCATATGCAGAAGAATGAAACCAGACCCACATTTCTTACCACATAAAAAGATTAAATCAAAATGAATTAAGAATTTAAATATAAGTTGTGGAACTATGAAATAACTAGAAGTAAATGTTGAAGAAATACTTCAGGATATTAATCTGGACAAAGATTTTATGGATAAACCCTCAAAAGCAAAGGCAACAAAATCAAAAGTAGACAAGTGGGATTGCATCAAGCTAAAAACCTTCTGCACAGCAAAGGAAACAGTCAATAGAGTGAAGAGCCAATCTATAAAATGGGAGAAAATATTTGCCAACTGTCCATCTAATAAGGGATTAATAATTAGAATATATAAAGAATCAATGAAGTCAATTGCAAAAAAGCAAATAATCCAATTAAGAATGAACGACAATATAAATTTAACCATGAAAATACCATTAAGCACAGAAGAGTATCACAATTGGAATATTTTGATAAGAAAGCATTATTTACTCAGAAAAATGACTAGAATAATCTAAAGGCTTCTATGACCACATATGTTCTATGCTGTATCAGAAGCAAATTATTATTTAAGTATATAGGATATTAGTTTAAGAAATTATGAGCATTAGGCTGTATGAAGTAAGGCCATAGTTTAAGGAGTAAGAAGATGTGATCATTCTCTTCTACCATCATTTAATCATATTTTTGAGTGTGTGATTTACGTGTCTGCACTTACAGAAGCAAATATAGGAAACCAGTATTATAAAGGAATTCAGAATTGTGTCATCTAATAAATGTCATCTCCATTATGTGAAGTGTTAGGATGGTCTTGTTCATTTCTGCATCATAAGTCTCAAACTCATGTCTTATTCATACTAGATACAGAATAAATATGTGTAAAGTGAGTAAAATGATGAAAAAAATACAATAAAAGTGAACATAGCAACTGTATTCACATATTTGATGAAATACTGAAGGACTAGACTGCCTTGAAATTATGCAACTGATAGGATTTTGACCAAAGGATTGACAAGCAGAAACAACCAAGTTTTCAGTAATGAGGTAGGTCGTCCCACTACTATGCTGTTGTAGTTACTGTAGGCTTATAGTATAAAGTGGGGAGTGTGATGCCTCCCGCTTTTCTCATTTTTGCTTAGGATTGCTTTGACATTTGAACTCCTTTTGGTTCCAGACATATTTAGTATTTTTTTTCTAATTATGTGAAAAATGTTGTTGGTACATACACACACAAAAGATGCATTGACAAATGGAACAAGTTAGAGAACCAATAAATAAAACCACACACCTACAACCATCCAATCTTTAACAAAGCCAATAAAAACAAGTAATGGGGAAAGAACTCTCTATTCAATAAAAAGTACTGGGATAACTGGCTAGCAGTACCCCTATCTTTTACTGTATACAAAACTAAGCAAGAATCAATAAGCAAGAGCAAGCAGCCCCATTAAAAATGGGTAAAGGGCATGAATAGAAAATTCTCAATAGAAGATATAAACATGCCTAGCAAGCATATAAAAGCCTTAATATCAGTAATCATTAGGGAAATGCAAATCAAAACCACAGTGAGATACCATCTAACACCAGTCAGTATGGCTACTGTTAAAAAGTCAAAAAATAACAGATGGTAGCAAGGCTGCAGAGAAAACAGAGTGCTTAATGCTTATATACTACTGGTGGAAATGTAAATTAGTTCAGCCGTTGTAGAAAGCAGTCTGGAAATTTTTCAAAGAATTTAAAATAGAGCTACCATTCAACCCATTAATACCATTATTGGGTATATACCCAAAGGGATATAAATTTTTCCACCATAAAGACACATGCACTGATATGTTCATTGCACTATTTACAATAGCAAAGTCATGGAATCAACCTAAAGGCCCACCATCAGTGGACTGGGTAAAGAAAATGTGGTACATATGTACAATGGAATACTATGCAGCTATAAAAAATGACATCATGGTCTTTGCAACGTCATGGATGGAGCTGTAAGTCATTATTCTAAGTAAACTAACACACAACAGAAAACCAAATACTGAACTTTCTCACTTATAAGTAGGAGCTAAAAACTGAGTCCGTGTGAACACAAAGAAGGGGAGAATGGACACTGGGTCCTATTTAAGGGTGGAGGGTGGGAGGAGAGTGAGAACTGAAAAACTACCTATTGGGCTTTATACTGATTATGTTGGTGACAAAATTATCTGTACACTAAAACCCAGGGACATGCAATTTACCTAGTTAACAAACGTGCGCAAGTACTTTCTGAAACTAAAATAAAAGTTGGAAAGAAAGAAAGAAGTGGATTATCCTTTTCTTTAGTTGATTAAGGGTAGTTTTCAAGACTTACTGTTTTTGTTGCTACAGAAGGCATTCAAAATATAATCAGTGGTAAAGGGTATTTAAAAAATTATTTTAGAGTTTTCTTAAGCCTTTTAGATCTATAAGCGTATGTTATTTTTTTCTCTCAGTTTTCTACTTGTGCAAGTAACAATAAAATCCTGCTAGCAAAATTAACTGGAATTTTAAGTGTGCTAAAATTGTGCATAATGATGATCAAAAACTGCCAGCTATTTCATTTTAAATGTCAGAGAATTTAAAACTGAAAAATAACATTAAAATGACCACAAAACAGTTCTTTCATATGGATTAATAAACCTTATTTACTACATTCATTAACTGTAATTAAGAAAGCTCACAAAATAACATTAGGGATAACATAGTTAAATTATGAAGACCTCTGATATACAACGTAATCTGAAAAGTATCTATTAAACTATTCCTATTTTACTGTATGAAGGATTTATGTACCTCTAGTATCACTCTCTCTAGTTGCTGTTACTGACTGCTTGTATTTATGAGAGCAATACTTAACTGTTAGAAAGATTTCCCCCCCCCACATCACTGAACAGATTCGGCTTACTACTGTTTCATAGTGTTATGTTTACCTTGGGCTATTTTGTAACTTTTCTTTTTAACAGGAGATGATATTTATATGGAGACAATAATAACAACAAGAGAGGCAGAGATCTGGAGAAAGATCCCTACATACAAAGAAATTTGCTAATATGAAGACTTGGGAAAGTACCTGTCTGATTCCAGGAACTTAACATGACAGTGTGACTAAGGAATTGTAAGTGAGGAGCAAAGGGACAAAAAATATCAGAGGAGAGCAGTGAAGAGGTCTTTAGGCTAAAAGTAGTAAGAAAATATCATGGAGTATATAGCAGGGAATTGGTATAATCTGCATTCTGATTTTGAAAGGGCACTGTGGCTGCTTTGTGGAGGATGGATAACAAAGAAACAATCATGAGAAGCAGATAAAGTTTATTCCGTTATTTCAGGGAACAGCTGTTAATGGCTTAGAAAAACTATTAACGGTGAGAATAGAACATGAAAGATTCTACATACATATATAATTTAGAGACTATACATCCTAATGAGGTATTTGATTTGGAAAAGCAGGAAATATAACAGAAACCAATGATAGCTAATAGGGTTTGACTTGCTCAACATTGTCATTTACAGAGATGAGAAATACTGGGAGAGAGAGGTTTAGAATAATGGAGTGAGATGGAAGTCAAGTGTCTGTTTTTGATGTGTCCATTTTCTGTTGCTGTAACTAAGTATCTGAAACTGGATGATTTATAAAGAAAGAATTTAACTTAACTCATGATTCTGGAGGCTGGAAGGTCCATGATTGAGTGGGCACATCTGGTCACCTTCTGGTGAGGGCCTCGTGCCTTATTCCAACATGCTGGAGAAGCAAAAGAGTAAGTGGGAAAGTGCAAAGAGACCAAACATGTGAGGCAGCCTCACTTTATAATAACCTTCTCTCTAGAGAACTCATCCAGTCCTGTAAGACTGAGAACCTCTTCTGAGAGAAAGGCACTAAACCCCCTTAAGGACCTAATCACCTCTTAAAGGCATCACCTTCCAATACCACTACACTGGGGACCAAGACAACATAAGTTTGAGGGGGAAGAAATATATTCAAGCCTGACAGCGTTATATCTTTTATTTTATTTTATTTTTTTGAGATGAAGTCTTGCTCTGTCACCCAAGCTGGAATGCAGTGGTGCAATCTTGGCTCACTACAACCTCTGCATCCTGGGTTCAGGTGAATCTCCTGCCTCAGCCTCCCAAGTAGCTGGAATAACAGGCACCCACCACTATACCCCGTTAATTTTTGTATTTTTAGTAGAGATGGGGTTTCACCATGTTGGCCAGGCTGGTCTCGAACTCCTGACCTCAGGCGATCCACCCGGCTCGACCTCTGAAAGTGCTGGGATTACAGACGTGAGGCACCGTGCCCAGCCAACAGTGTTAGGTTTTTATACTTATTAGACATCAAGGTATAAATGTCACGCAGTTGAATATACAAGTCTGGAGTGTAACAGTTTACAAATCTGTCAAATACTCACCTCTGCCTGGAGAGCTTACTAGAATTCTTTCTGATGTTTTTCCAAAATCAGTCCCAAATTTTCTGATAATTTTTTAAAGAAATTATATTATTATTCTACAATGTAATATTTCTTCATATAAAAAGAGACATTTATGGCTGATTTTTATTTGTTATGTAAAGTCCATGGAAACAGAAGTTTCTAAAATTCAGAGGGCAATAATAAAAATAAAACAGATGCTGTGCACTAGTATTTTGAGTCAGAGTTTTACTTTTGTCCCCTTCCACTTCCCCATATATCCTGAGAAATTAATCCTGACTCTTGGTATGAATCCTGAATTATATGGTCAAAATAGTGAAGGTTCTTTAAATGCATTTTGTTCTCGACATCTGTAGATTTTTAAATTTCTCTTTCCAAAAACATTCTTCCTTAGCTTATTTTCTCTCTTATTTTTATCATCACTTTATAAAAAAAACTTCATGAAACACTCTTGTTTTTATAACTCTATGTGCCTTTCTGTTTCAACTTACATAAATGGAAAAAATAGTAGCTTACTTAACATCTCCCTCTAGCTTCTTACTTCCATATGGCTCAGAAGCATGATCTTTGTTCCTGACTTCATACCATTGAACAGCCTAGACTGATTTCTGCCCTCAACTCAAACATATACATTGTATGTCTACTATGTTAATTTGCCACTCTCCTTGAAACTCCATTGTTCCATGCTCTTCCCTGTTCTATTTTCAAGGAATTTTGGCCCTACACACGGTATCACCCAATATCACTTGAATTTTAGCCTCTGATTGGGTTGTCTGGTAGTATCACAGAAAATTAGAGGGCTGGCTGGAAGAGAGAAAGATCAAGGTATTTATCACTCCTAACAAACCCCTGTCCCTGCCTTCCTGCAATCTGGGGCAACGACTATATTCTATATAGTTGCAGTTCTTGCTAGGCGGCTTTACTTCTAAAGCTTCAGACTTTAGTAATATTTTTCTATGAGGCTTCAGTAATATTTTTCTCACTCCTGGCTCAGGCGATCTGTCACTAGTGCTACAGTGTACATCCAGAGGTTTCTGTGTCTCTTGATCTTGGCCATACCTGTGTAATGAGTCCTTTCTTCAAAATATTTAACTTAAAAACTAGATTTCACGATAGTACTCTGAGTGTTACCCTACTGTGTATAAAGCAGTAGTGTAAGCATTGCAATCATTGGTACATCCAAGGACAAAATAATTGTGCCCAGTTTTGCCATCATGTAAAACCTTTTATTTAGCTGTGTACAGATGTGGTCTTGGTGGTTCAGCTCAGTCAGTGTCATAGTTTTAAAAAGCACATAGAAATAAGCAATTTACTTTGCTGTTACAACACTCCATTGCCACTTGGAAAAGGGAAATGTGCTAAACACAGAATGCTATCTTTCATTGTTCTCTTCTGAAAGAATGTTTCCATAATTCTTCAGAAATCAAAATATGTGTCTGTTGAATTAATGTCAGGGATTGAGTGGTAGCGATTCATTTCCTCCTACACAATTTCAGGGAAGATGGTTTAAAAAAATTGCTTTCATAAAAGTACTTTTGACTTACAGCACAAATGTCAGGCAAAAATGTTACAAAAGTATATTTATATCAAACAAGTAAATTTTAGAATCATGCTGTAATTCCTTTTCTAAACTAGTCCTGGATTTTGGTATATGTAAAAGGCCACAGTATCAGTTACAAAATAATGCACACATACACACACACACACACACTCTCATATATACATATATGCATGCACAGAAAAACACATACATATATAGGCATATACATTATATTTTATATACATTTTATGAATTTTGCACTATAAACATATTTTTGTTTATGACCAATAATCAGAGAACACATACAGGAATTATTTTGAAAAATATGCATTCATTACACTCTTTGCTTAATTGGTACAAGTAGTAGGAAGGAACATACATATTGACAGGTTTTATGTGAATATTCACATCTGTCAGTGTCTTCCACAGAAACAGAAGCAGCAAGAGATAGATAATAGATTGATAGATACTTTGGTAGATAGACTAATTTCTGGGAATCTGCTATGTGTTCATATGAGGTGGTAAGTCTAAAATCTGTTGGGCAGGTTGGGATTCTGGGACTGTCCAGCAGTAGCTAATGCTGAAGTCCTGAGATAAAATTACTTCTTCCTCTAGAAAAGCTCCGTATTGTCTTTAAGGCCTTTCAGTTGATTGGATGAGGCCCGCCCACATTAGCAAGGAAAATCTCCTTTACTTAATGTCAACTAATTGTAGATGTTAATCACATCTACAAAATCCCTTCACAGCGAAACCTAGATTAGTATTTTATTGAATAACTCAATACTATACTACAGCCAAGTTGATATATAACTATCACAGAGAGTCAAAAGTCTGATATCAAAGTGACTGATATTTGAATAGTAATTTAAAATAAAACAAAATTACTTTAAAACCCATTATTAGAACTGATCATGTGCAATGGGGTTGTGATGGAGGTATTAATGTTATTAACCCAATTTTTCACTTGAGGCATAGGAACCCAAAGTAGTGTGTACAAAGTCCCGTGAAAGACAACCTATGGGAAAAAAGAAGATTTAAATATTAGAAATCTCTCAGAGAAATCCTTAAGGAGAGAGAAACAGTAAGATGTTTTTATATTATAGCAACTTATTTGCAAGTGTTTTGAAGAAATCAGGAAGGCTGATAGGATTGGCTCTTATGTCAAAATAAATTTTAAAAATTAATTAATTCATTCATTTTATTTGGCCTTTCTCACCTCACTTTTTTCATCTGTATAATGCGTATAAAAGTCAAGTTAACTGGTACAGCTGTTAAAAGGAATATTAAGGAATTCTATGTAACATTTAAGTACAGAGCTGCGTATATTTTAAGTACATAATATTTGTCAATGTACTTACTCTTTATGTAGCAATCTGCAAGATATATTCTTTGTTAGGTCTGTCCTTTCTGCAGAGACTGAATTTTGTTAGCAAGTAATATTTAGAATACTTCCAAACTGCTAGTTATATATCGCTTCCTAAATTGCCTTTTAATTTGAGGTGACACAGTAACCTGCTTGCATCAAGGAAGTTTTCTATGCTGAAAGCTTAAGCACAATGTTAAACACAAGTTGTCTGTTTCTAGTATCAATTCTCAATCCCTAATGAATAAGTGATTGGGAGAATTATTTGCCAGAATTTGTTAAGGAAAATATATCTATCCAGTTCCAGAATTTATACAATTCTTTTTTCTGAATTAACTGATCCTTCTGTTTTTATTTAGATAATTTAGGAGTCACATTGTTCAACTGAATGGTTAATTCCTTGCTTCATATCTTTTAACATCCAATGCAAAAAATCATGTTTTTTTTTGTTTTTAATCAATGGTACTTCTTAACACTAACTGCTTTGGAGACTTCTGCAGCGCTCAAATACAGGAAAGAATTGAATTTCCTTTAATTCATTGTTAAATGCTGTCTTCTGCTGCTATTTATTGTCCCAGAAATGACTTGTCTCTGAGATTTTTCATGGTCTTTCAGCATTCTTCTCTAACTCTGAAAAGAACTACAGTTCATTCCCAATTATCATCTCTGGTCAAGGTTTAAAGCAGACTTTATGAAAACTTACATTAACCTTTGTACTGAGTAAAAACCAAATGAAAAAAATGGTTATTTTTTCTTTGACCATTTTTTGGTCTCTTGCCATACAGTCAAAATATAATACTTTAAAATTATAAAAGGAATATGTACCTGAAGTACATTAAGAGGACTATAAAGAAAAATATAAGACATAAAGCAACATTTTAAGAAATAGATTCTTAAAAAATAAGAAAATAAGAGTTTGGGGACAAACTAAGAAAAATTGTCTCTTACATATGATGGATACATTATATTTTTAGCATAGACAAAATACAAAATGACATATATTGTCAAAAACAATGAGAACCTTCTGAAAACATAATTTGGCAAAATTTTTAAATAAACATTCTGCACAAGGAAAATATCAGTGTTTAATATAAACATATAAAAATATCTACACACTTGTAACAATATGAAATTAAGTAATATAAAAATACCGTGCTTTGCCTATTAAATTGTTAAGATTTATGAATTCATGTATCCATCTGTCTGACAGTGTAAGAGCCTAGTAAGGAGACATTATGTGACACTGTTGATAGTAGTATGAAGTGGCACAAACTCCTGGAAAACAAGAAGAAAAAGAAATGAAAACATGTAAAAATGATGTATACTCTTTACACAGAAAATCCTCTTGTAGAAATTTATAATTCTGCTGGATTTTAATATGTGTGTCCCCCCCAAATTCGTATGTTAAAATCCTAACTCTCAAAGTTATGATATTAAGAAGTGGGGCCTTTTGAGAGGTGATTAGGTCATGAGGGCAGAGCTTTCATAAATAGGATTTGTGCCCTTATAAAAGAGGTCTCAGAGAGCTCATTTACCCTTCTGCCATGCGAGGACACAGAAGGCATCATCTATGAGGAAAAGTTCCTCACTAGAAATGGAATCTGCTGGCACTTTGATCTTGGACTTCCCAGCCTTTAGAATTGCGAGAAATAACTTTCTGTTGGTTAGAAGCTACCTAGTCTATAGTATTTCCTTATGGCAGCCCAAATGAACTAAGGCAAATTGTAAAAAATAAAAAATAAAATAAAATAAAAAACAATGTATAAGGATATTGATCACAATATGATTTCTTTTTTTTTTTTTTTTTTGAGACGGAGTCTCGCTCTGTCGCCCAGGCTGGAGTACAGTGGCGCCATCTCGGCTCACTGCAAGCTCCGCCTCCTGGGTTCACGCCATTCTCCTGTCTCAGCCTCCCCTGTAGCTGGGACTACAGCCACCTGCCACCGCACCCTGCTAATTTGTTTGTGTGTGTGTGTGTGTGTTTTTAGTAGAGACGGGGTTTCACCATGTTAGCCAGGATGGTCTCGATCTCCCGACCTTGTGATCCGCCTGTCTTGGCCTCCCAAAGTGCTGGGATTACAGGTGTGAGCCCCCGAGCCTGGCCACAATATGATTTCAAACAATACAAAATAAGAAAAAAGTCTATTTCCTCAAATATTAAATTGCTTAAGTAAATGTCATTCTATATAACTCCTCTAAGTAAAATCATACAATACTACTACATGAGTAGAGGAAGCAAGTCCTCAAATCAGAACTTGTAGTACTTATGCCATGTATATTAGGCAAAAACATCAAAAGTGTTTTACTTAGTGACATGGAATTATGGATGAACTCTTTTTTTTGGATTTTAACCAATTTCTTTTGCAGTAAATATGAACTGGTTTCCTATTAAATAACATCAAATTGTGAAAATGAATAAAATGTAGAAAATGTGTTGGAAGGACATTTCTATTTTTAAATGGAGAAAAAACAAATTCCTTAGCTCTAATAAATTACACTCAATATGAGAAATGGAGTAAAAAAGTATATTTTTTACTTCCTCTAGTAACACTGATTTAGAAAGCAAATCTGCAACAAATCGATCTGTAATTAGGTTTAATTTTGATCTTGATGTAGATTTTAAGAGCTTTTTTTAGAACCATAAATTGCATTATAAATAACATTTTATATTTATTTAATTATGGCAGGAAGTAGAAAAAAATAACCAGCTAATTATGTAAACAGAAAACATATTTTGTGCAATGCTATGAATCGGGTTATTGAGAGTTATGTATAGGCAGGCCTGTAGTCCCTTTCAGCATTGTTAACTCTTTATTCATAATTTCTAATGAAGTCTACTGAACTGTACACTGGGGATAATATATCTGTTTAAAAATGAATTTCTGAGCTTCAAGGGTTTCTTTTTGATCTACAGAAATTGCAGGCTCAAATTCATTATGCATATTTGACCTATGCTCCTCTCTTCCAAATTTAAAAAAGGACGAAATAGCTATGTTTTCTCCTGTTAAATAAAATAAAATTGTCATCGTGAACATTAATAGAAACTTCATGTATTGATCTAAAATTTAGCTAAGTGTTGTGGATGCCTGCTTTTGATTTTGCCACTTGGCTCTAAAGCTTGTCAATATTTTCTTGATTAGAAAATGGAAAGTCAATGGTTTTATTCACTATGGCCAATATAAAGTTTAGTATAGCTTCATAATCAGACAGGAAGAACTAACAGGTATACAATTATGTTAGAAATTTATTGTTAGACATCATTACTATTTAAAATAAATTATAGAGAATAACATGCATTCAAGCCTCCAAAGACAATTTGCATTTATTTTTTCAGATTAATTGCAGTAATAAGCTGATGAAAACCCTAGTTACCATGCTGTGATGGCAAATTTTATACCCATGAATCAATATTTGACTTGTTATATAAATATCTTATTATAGTTTCTTTATATATAGAAAATGAGTAAACTAGTCTGACACCAAAACAAGAAAGGACTATAAAATTATGTCAAGGCAGACAGGGATGCTTTCTCAGCTGCTGGGTGAAATACTTGTTTCAAGTGAAAAATTCCAACTTTTATTTTACCTTATGCTTTTTAATATATCGTGCTATTTAATCTTCTGTCTGGATCAGTGCTTACATGCCCATTTTGAAGGTCTCTTTGCTGTACTAGATGCTCTTCGATTTAAAGGCATTCTTAGGTCATTAGTTTCATAAGTAACATTTTTTCAGGTCACTAAGTTCTCAGAGTTCCTTTTTTATGATATATTTTACTTGATATTTCTGTACATGGTCTCTTGATAGACTCCTCTGGGTAAAAGAGCAAAAGAGAATAAAGGGCAAAATATGTAGGCTGTAACCTAAACAGCATTGCCAGATTGTATTAAACTCTACTTTATTTGAGCAGATAAAGTGCACAGGCCAATTTTCTGGTTGTAAAGGGCCATTTTTTAAAGGTGTGCAGCAATGAATGTGTGTGAGTGTGCATGCTTGTGCTATGTGTATATTGATAAATAGACCTAAAATATTTCTTCAATTCTAGTCACAGTTACGAAGAGACAAAATCTGTTGAAAAGCACAGTATTTTCTGTTGAAAGTGCCATTTCATGTTCCTCGCTTTCTCTACCCTGAACGAACTTTGTTTGAATAAAAGGAAGTACATGTTATCTTTGAATTATAACACTTGTTGATATAAACATAAAATAGGAATACGGGAAATGGCTTGACTATCTTTTCTGGAGAAGGTGAAATGGTGCATTTAAATCTTTGAGGAATGAACTCTACCTTACATTTGCCTAGATCCTTTGGGATAGATGGAAGGCGCTGTCTGTCTCCTACTTTCCTTACCCTCAAGACGTGAAAAACAAACTTGATTTTGAGAGAACAAATCCACAATGTGGAAACTTAAAAATAACAGTCTGGTGTAAAAGAACTAGGGAAAAGCTAAAGTGATAAAAACAACAAAAGTCATTCTGGGAAAGCCAAGGAACAAGTGACAGGAACACTCCTTTAATGGAGAATAAATTCACAGACTATGAGGCAAGAACTTCTGGAGAAGAGTCCTGAGTTTTCCTGAGAGAGTCTGAGTGACAGCCTGTTAAATATAAGTGGGGAAGATCCAGGGCAATTTTGACCAAAGTTGCCACCAAGTGGAGAATATGTGGTTGCAGAGCTTGTGTTTAGATGGTTAAAGGGCCCTAGATAGAATGCCATTGGTGTTTTACCCAAAATGTACATAAAAATATCAAGTGAGTAAAAGTTAGATTATTTAAGGTAATTTTCTGAGTGGCTTAGCCCTGTCATATTTCTCTCTTTGTGCATAAAATAGGTAAGTATTTTGGGGTTCAATTGGGTAACAGGAAATATTTAAATATGATTATAATTCCTATCCATGAAATAAATGATAAAGTGTTTCAAAGTATTTGTTTGAGCAGAAACTAAAACCAACTATTTTGTGGAGCATTAACTAAGGAAATAACCGGAATAGCTTAATGTTTTTTTCAATGCTGAATTGTGTGTGTGTGTGCATAGACACAAAGATTTTAGGGACAGGACTGATATATGGTGGTGGGATGGACCTCATTTTGTTAAAATTTAAAAACTTAGACAGTAATCTGCCTGGAACAAAAATTGAACTGTCTTTGTTCTAAAGATAAAGTTTCTTTAAAGCGAAGGTACAAGACTTCTAATGAAGCACTTCTGACTGCTTCAACACATAAATGTATGTTTATGGTAGCTGTTTATTTGCTTGATTATTTAATTTTTTTACTTATACTCACTCCAGTGTGGCAGGCACAGTCAGGAGCCAGCCCATACAGTGCTGGCATTTCTCATTCCCATAAATGCTGATGATTCCTTAATGCAACGTCTGAAAATTCTTTTTTAAGGATTCTAGGGAGTTAACACCCCAAATTCAGCTCACAAGCAAAAATGGTTGGGGATCAATGGATTAATAAATTCATTTTCTGTGCCCTGTGGTTGAAAAGTCTAAGCAGGGTTTATACGGTCTCCAAGAGAGCCACTGATTTACCCACCAGTGACCCCAATACTAACTCTCACATTAATGTGTCTTTGGTTGATTTTTTTCCTGTCCAAGTCTCACTTTTATTCCTTTTGCAGTGTTTCCTTGAACTATCTCTCATGAGAACCAAACCTAAGACAACCACTGTTTTTATATACGTTTTCATGATAGCTTACAAGAATGCAAATGATTTAATAAAATACAGGGGAGAATATTAAGTCACTAAATTACATAATGTAAAGTAAGCTTAAAAAATTTAAAAGCAGGTATTAAAGTCACTTATGATTATAAAAAAGTGTTATAATTTTATCAGCATATTATTGAAATTATAATATAGTAATATATTTATTAAAAATCATTACTTTGAGATTTGTCCCCCAAATAATTGTATGAATATCATTATGAGACCTGATTCATTAAACATTGAAAGCACAAACCAAAATATTTTAGAATTGTTACTGTCAGATGATTATTTTACACAAGAGAAAGTTTTTGATTGTTTGTGAAAGCCAAATTATCTTATCAATACTTACAGGCCTTATATTTTTATACCTGAGATGGGACACAACTCAGATAATGAAAAACCATTGCTAGTTGCTAAGATACAAGTTATGTGAAGGGAGATGAGTATATAGCATTTTATATCATTGTGCATGTGTGTCTATCATGTGTGTGCACGCATGTGTACATTACACATGTAGTCTCTGATTTTCAAATAGTATTAAAATTCAGTATTTCCGACAATATGGAATACATGAACTTTTCTCTATTTCTCCCATCAAGTGTAGCTGAAAACCATGGACAAATGTAATTATATAAAATCAACATAAGATAACAAAAATGTGGAGAGAAGAAGGTAGACTGTTGAAGGCCCTCGGGAACAAAGAATGACATGGCAGTGTGTTGTTTGGGTTTTCTTTTTGCTTCATATATGACTGATTGGGTGATAGAGTAGTTGGGAGTCACAAAACACCAATAATTAAAGACAGGAAAGCCCAACAGGAGCCTGATATCTCTAGTTGAAAAGCCAGGGGAAAGACAGCCTAGCAGGAAGGGAAACATCTAAGTAATAACTGCCCCATTGTGGCCGGATATTAAGCTGTGGACTCACAATAGCTCTTCTGAGAAAAACTTAACTGGGGGCCTAGTCTCCCACCCTTAGCCAGCTATAATGAAGCACCCTTGGATTGCCGCCAGAGGTATGTCACAAAAGGCCAGAAGACAGAATGAAGAACTGGAATTTTCACTATATTTGCATGATAATGAGAGGTTTTGTTTTGCCCTCATCTGTCTTTAGTTAGTGGAGACTGTGTAAGAATCTTAAACTACATCCACCCTGATTTAATGAGGGTCCCTTTTGGTACAACCTGCTAGAAGGTGTCAGAGGAGGCCAACTGGAGAGCCAGGACTTTTCACAGCCCAAAGATAACATGTCTATCACCTGTGAGAGAAGGACGGCATGTGGAGCAGTCATAAGGCACCCCTAACTTTCCAGCCAGCCTAGTACTAGGGAAAGCCCGGGGAGAGGTTTCACCACACCCTACCCAGTAGTAGGGAGGCACCTTCTCACTCCTGGGATATCAATGGAGGGCGAGTGGAAGACCTGGACTTTCACCCCATCTGGAAGTAATGAAATAGTACTTTCTCTCCTCTGTGGGCACAGTGTTAGAAAAGGCCTGGTAAAACAGACGATTTAAATATGATTCAGAGTTTGATAACATAAGACTCAAAATGTCTAAGATTTAATACAAAATCACTTATTACACCAAGAACCGTGAAAATCTCAACTGGAATTAGAAAAAGCAATCAACAGATGCCAACACCCAAATTATACAGATATTGCAATTATATGGCAAGTATATTAAAGCAGCAATCACAAAAATGAGCATACTTGAAACAAATTGTAAAATAGTAATGATTAGTAGACACATAAGAAATACAAAATGAGGCCGCATGCGGCGGCTCACGACTGTAATCCCAGCACTTTGGGAGGCCGAGGAGGGAGGATCATGAGGTCAGTAGATCGAGACCATCCTGGCTAACACCGTGAAACCCTGTCTCTACTAACAATACAAAAAAATTAACTGGCTTTGTGGCGGGTGCTTGTAGCCCCAGCTACATGTGAGGCGCAGGCAGGAGAATGACATGAACCCCGGAGGCGGAACTTGCAGTGAGCCGAGATCGCGCCACTGTACTCCAGTCTGGGCGACAGTGTGAGATTCCGTCTCAAAAAAAAAAGAAAAGAAAAGAGAAGAAACACAAAATGAACATTGGTTCCTTGGTTCCATTGAATCAAAGCATATAATAACTGAAAGAAAAAGAAATTTTAAGAATGGGTTACTTAATATTAGAGTGGTGAGGACAAAGGATAGACTCTGCCAACTTGAAGAGAGAACGATAGACATAATCTACTTGAATAACAGGGAAAACAGACTGGGGAAAAAAAAAAGAACAGATTCTCAAAAACTGTAAAACTGTAAAACTGTAACAAAAGACCTAACTTTCATGTCATCAATTTCTCTCAGGAGGAGAGGAAGAGGGTTGATCTGAAAAAGTATTTGGAGAAATACTAGTTATAAAGTCCCCAAATTTTGCAAAATATGTAAATCTACAGATTCAAGAACTTAAGTATACCCCAAAGTGCACCCCAAAGAGGACCTTTACTCTCACTCAACTATAATGAGGGAAATCAAGCCATTATCAGATGATGGAAAACTAAGAATTTGTTGCCAGGAGATCCAGGCTTTAAAACATTATGAAAGTGTTAGAAACAGAAAGTAAGTCATAAAAAGAAATATGATGAAAGAAACTACTCACTTTATAAAAGCAAATAAAAAGGTAAAGCACCTCCAGTGACTTCATGTTTTTCAGAATAGAATACAGTCTTCTTTCTTTAGGCTCCAAGGTCTTCAATGAGTGACCCCTTCCTACCTCAGTGGCCTCAGCTTCTATCATCTTTGCCTTGACCACTATGCTCAGGGTGTAGTGGGAAATCAGAGACTTGAGAGAACAAGTCTCCTGCTTCAAGGGCTTACTGGCTATTTTCAGTTTCTAAAATGTGTCAACTCCTGCTGCCACCAGGCTGTTGTGCATGTTGTTTCTTCTGTCTTGAACCTTCCTCCAGTTCCAACATTTTTTCTCCTCAACCAACCCATGCTCAGCCTCAGATAAAAAGTTTCCAACCTCAAATGTAAGTACCACCTGTAACATTTTTTTCCATCACACTCTGCTTTTGTCTCCTAAAATGTATCACAGGTAATTGTGCATCTGTGTGTTTTGTGTATATTTCTTCTTCTAGACTTCACCCTCCATGACATTAAGAAGCTCCCTCTGCTTTGAGATTGTAAGCCCTGAAACCTTATAAATAGTAGACATTCAATAAACACCTCATGGCTGGAAAAAAAATTTAATGGTAGAATTTAAGTGTTTGGGTATATGGATGTTAAGTATAAGTTTCTCTCAACTGTTCTATACTTTACAAATATTCACAATAAAATGGGAAAAATGTCAGTATTAAATGAACATCAATACCCCAGAGCCAGCATTATAGGCATTATGATTTAGAGTTAAATTTTCCTGTGAACATTTAAATTTTGATATACATTCAAAGATCAGCAAAGGTTAATAATGTTATAAGTAATCTGTTTTTCTTCACAAAATTTTCCACAAGGTGAAAGAGCATCACAATGATCAATTATGGAATTACTATCCATGCATTCCTTTCTTTTCATATTTTTAGAGTCTATATGTCAACTCATTGAGAGGGCCTGTTCTCTGATGGACTATTTGACCATCTAATGAAATGGTATTTTAAAAAGACACATAGATTAAACTTATCCAATAGAAACATAATGCAAGTCAAATATGTAATTTTGTTTTTTAGTAGGCATATTTAAAAGAATAAAAAGAAGTGGTTAAATTAACTGGAATAATCTTTTGCTTAGTCAAATATATTATAAATATGATTATTTTAACATGTAAGCAATGTAAAAATTGTTGATGAGTTCTGTATAATTTTGTATTCTAAATCTTGATAGTTACAGTATGTGTTTTAAATGTTCAACACATCTCAATATAGGCTTTCCATGTTTCAAATCCAAGACTAGAAATACCATTCAATCCAGCCATCCCATTACTGGGGATATACCCAAAGGATTGTAAGTCATACTGCTATAAAGACACATGTACACATATGTTTATTGTGGCACTATTCACAATAGCAAAGACTTGGAATCAACCCAAATGTCCATCAGTGACAGATTGGATTAAGAAAATGTGGCACATACATGCCATGGAGTACTATGTAGCCATAAAAAAGGATGAGTTTGTGTCCTTTGTAGGGACATGGATGCAGCTGGAAACCATCATTCTCAGCAAACTATCGCAAGAACAGAAAACCAAATACTGCATACTCTCACTCATATGTGGGAATTGAACAATGAGATCACTTGGACACAGGAAGAGGAGCATCACACACCTGGTCCTATCATGGGAGGGGGGAAGGGGGAGGGATAGCATTAGGAGATATACCTAATGTAAATGACGAGTTAATGGGTACAGCACACCAACATGGCACATGTATACATATGTAACAAATCTGCAAATTGTGCACATGTACTCTAGAACTTAAAGTTTAATTAAAAAAAAAGAAATATAGGCAATAGTGTCAGTGCATTTAGGTTAAAACATAACATATTCATGAAATGACTAGTGATCATCAATGTATTCAGAGTTCATCAGTTAAAATAGACATTGAATAATTCTGGTAGCTAAAGTATGTGCTGAGTTCAGTTAAATGAAATGCATTGTTTGAAGACGAATCCAGGGCTCCTTACTCATATCACATAATAGGTACCAGGAAATCTGAGGCTTTATTTCAAATGCTATAAACCTACAAGAGCTAAGCATCCTGAACAATATTAGACATCACTGTTTATCTACAGCCTTTCTTGTGTGTGCCAAATCTTGGACATCTATGTTCAAAACCCATTTTTATTGATGATTCTAAAAATTAGACCCAAGGCTCTCCAAAATTATTTGATTTATTAGGCTTACTTATGCTTTCGTGATGCAATAAGAAATTTATAGTAAGTTTAACATTTTATAGGGTCCTAAAAAGCTTCTTTGGTGTTTGATTTCATATCCTGTCAGGCCAACCTTGCCAACAGCTCATGTTGCTTGTTTTGAGTTTTCTTTCCCTACCCTATAGTCTGTCAAACTAGAAACTGAGAGGATGAGATTCACGTTTTCCCAAACAGCGACCAAGGAGAATTGCCAATTTCACTTCCTGTAGCTTGTCTTTTATCTCCATTATGTAATCTAAATGAGGAAAATGGTCTCATTATTCTTTTTTAAGGGTATATTTTTATTGTAAATTGACAAATTAAAGTAGTATATATTGAGTTCTCAAAATCATCATTCACACAAGTCAGGCTTATAACACAGAATATACAAATTATGGGAAGTGAAGGGCTTGCCCAAAATCTAGAAAATTAGGTATAATTTAACATATCTCCTGCTTACAAAGATTGGACACAACTCCCAAAAAGATTGAGCTCAGATCCTTGATAGCCTTTTACATCATGGGAAGAGTGTCAGTCCAGGTCTTCCAGTTAACAGACATTGGGAAGGAGTTAGAAATGCAGGAGGTTTTGGGGGAAATAACATCT
This sequence comes from Piliocolobus tephrosceles, assembly GCF_002776525.5. Taxonomy (NCBI): domain Eukaryota; kingdom Metazoa; phylum Chordata; class Mammalia; order Primates; family Cercopithecidae; genus Piliocolobus; species Piliocolobus tephrosceles. The sequence goes on along the minus strand of NC_045438.1, from coordinate 77,913,141 downwards.
GTGAAATATAACAGGAGGGGAAGTAGGATTGAATATAGGCTGAGGTAGAATGAGAGGAGTAAAAGGTGACATGCTATATTTGTCCAAGAACAACTGGATTAACAGTGGTGCTGCTTGCTGAGTGAGGAAAACTGAGAGGAGTAGGCATGGGAGGAAAAAAGTCAGCATTGCCATGTAAGGTACCTGTTAGGTATCTATGTGAAGACATTAAATAGGCAGTTAGGTATTGGAATTTGAATCTCAGAGGAGCAGTCTAGGCTGAATATATATATACACATATGTAAACACTCACACACATATACACATAATATACAAATATAATACATGTATACATATATGATATATATTATACACATATACTGTATATGTAAACTACATATTATATGTAATTATGTATATAATTATATGTGAGAACTATGACTTCATATATATACACACATATATGAATTTCTTTAGGACTGCTTCCCAAACTCAATTATTCTCAGTCTCAACAAATAAATGTGGATTTTTCACCTCTGGGCCTACATTGTTTTATACATATTATGTTACTTTGTAGAGAAGAAAAAAGTGTATCGACTTCTAAGACCACAGAAATAAAATCGTAGTATTTTACCATTTAATCCTTCCCTTATAAGAATGTATCTGGTACTTAGAAAAAGTATTCTACTCTATTAATAAATAATAAATGACACAATAAAGGTTTGTTTTTGTAACCATTTAAAGAAATATTTTTCTAATTCTTCTCACCTCATTTGATGGCGGAAGAGCATTCAAATGAATGTAAAACTGAATGTAGGCCTGTCTCTGGTTTCTGGAAGGATTTATAAATGTGCATTTTATAGGAACAGTATTTCTTTCCCCACTGCCTTACAGGTTGCAAGAGAGACTCATGGGGAGGCTAGTCTTTGATGTTGGCCAATGTCCTATCTTTTATACCAACTGATTTTTGTTGTTTTGTTTTTCCTCCACTCAGTTATAATTTGGTGGAGGTAAGCACAATTCTAACTTCATAACCCCGTACACTCTTATTGCTCTGAGGAGATTAACTTTTCATATGAGCAAACATTTTGTGGTTTGTGATATTCTTCAGCTATTTTATATTTTCTTTGACAGATTTCCAACACCAATAACTGAAGGTCTTCCCAGATGACATGTGGAAAACCATAGTCTCTCTTGTCACTGCTGTTATTTCCCATTTCTCTCCATTTCCTTCCATTCTTTTAATTTCTAGTATTCCTTAGAGACCCCCTTTTTATTTTGCAAACTCTGTTTACTATCCCTAGGGTCAAACTATATCAACAACAAGGCATACAAATCATGTGTATTTATTAGCACTTTATTTTTCATGTAAAAGGTAAGTATTGGCTAAAAAATAGACAATTTATAAATAGAGAGTGTAAAGGTAAACTGAGGCTGGAGCCGAACCAGGAACGAAGACATAAGGCAAATGGCAGTGAGAATAGCCTTTTATTAGGGCTTGCAGGCGAGGTTCATCGGTCCAAAGGCGTGGGCCAAGGAAGTCGCGCTGAGGGAGGAGGGTAGGGGCTTTTTATAGCCCTAGAGGTAGGGCAGCTGGTTGTGCAAACAGGGCCTGGGGGGTCTTGAAACTACTAGAGTAGGAGTTGAGTAAGGGTCATGAGGAAAGGGTATTTGGAAACTGTTATGTGAAACTGCTGTTTACAAACTTGTGGAATGCAAGAGAGCTGCAGGTCATGGGCGAGTGTGGTTGCCCAGCCAGAACTCTGACGCATGTAAGTCTGCGGGTGTGTACAAGGGTGAAGGGAGTCTTTAACAAAAGGCCTGCTACACCGGGTAATGCCACCATGTTGGGTCTAGATTCCTGCCTAACATTCCAACCTCTTTCTAATAAGAAAATGGAGCAACATGTTCATCTGGCTGCTTCCTGCTGGTATGGGTCATCGTGGGGTTCTTCGGAAGTCAGAACTTTGGTATAGGGGTGGAGCAGCATCTGATTGAAAGTGACCTGGGAGACTTCTTTCATGCTGTCCTGGATGAAGCGGAGGACACAGGGAGCTATGAGTAGCAAGAAGCCAATGATTAGTAAGGGGCTTAGAAAGGGTAGGACTTAACCAGCCACAGACAACTGCTACCACCTAAGTAAGGGCCTTGATCAAGGTTTTTCTGGTGGAGTCTGTCCCGAATCTTTTCTAGAGTGAGGAGATTGGTTTCTACTAGTCCTGACTCATTGATGTAGTGTTCGGCTGGGAAGGGGAAAGGAGGGGGTTAGGTTAGAGGAGTTAAAAGGGCTGGGTAAGGGTTCCACAACCAGTGGGGGCTTATTCAAGGCTGCACACAAGAAACAATGAGAGATGTTGTGTACCTCGGCCATGTGTACCACTTGAGCCCCTTCCCTGACTAAGGTTAGCCAGGAAAAAGGGTTGCTGTTGTCCTGGGGCTTGCTGCCTGGACTAGAGCTGAGATGGCTTCCTCCTGTTGTCTGATGTCAGAGGCCAGGCTGATGAGGCTGCTGAAGACCTTGATGTAGGCCTTAAAGATCCTGAGTTGGGCCACGGGATAAGACTCACTGTGCCTACCAGTCCTAGGAAGGACAAGATCTCTTCCACATCCTGAGGAGGCTGGAGAGTTTCAATGAGGCTTATCCTATCTGCTGTGATGCTTTTTATAGTGGGTGTGAAGAGTATGCCTAGGTAGGTGACAGAAGGGCTGCAAAGTTGAGCCTTAGCCAGGGTAACCTGATAACTTCAGTCGCCTAGAAAATTTAAAAGTGTACCAGTATCTGCAAGGGAGCACTCCTAGGAAGGACTACATAGTAATAAGTCATCGACATACTGCAATAGTGTGCTGTGGGTGAGGGGACAGAGGACAACATCCTGTGCCAGTGTGTGTCTGAAAAAATGGGGGCTATCATGGAACTTTTGAGGCAAAACAGTCCAAGTCAGCTGGGAAGAAATATGAGTGTCTGGATCTTCCAATGTAAAATCAAACAGAATGTGGCAGTCTGGGTGTAGAGGGATGGTAAAGAAGGCATCCTTCAGGTCAAGGACAGTGAAATGGGTGATGTCAGCGGGAATACACAAGAGGAGTGTATATGGATTAGGAACAACTGGAAAGGTAGTGACTACTGCCTCATTGATGAGGCGTAGGTCCTGCACGAAGACGATAGGCCCTAGAGCTTTTCCGTATAGGCAGGATAGGAGTATTGCATGGTGAGTTGGCGGGAACTAGAATGTGCTGCTGGAGCAGGCATGTAATGATGGGTTTTAGTCCTTGTCGGTGTTCAAGGGAGATAGGGAACTGGGGTCTAGAGGGGAACTTGGAAGGGTCTTTTAGCCAGATGCGGACCGGAGTGTGGTGTTGGGCAATGATCAGGGTGGAGGTGTCCCACACCTTAAGGTTAATGGGGACTGGAAACGGGAGTTGGGGGGTCAGCCTGGCGGGGTTTGTCAGGTGAGAGAAGGGGGAAGAGGAACGTGAGGTGTGGGGAGGGGTTGGGTCAGAAGTGAACTGAGGCCCCTAGCTTGGAGAGGAGGTCTCATCCTAACAAGGTGACTGGGCACGAAGGAATGATAAGAAATGAGTGCGAGAAGAGGGACCCATCCAGGAGGCAAGACAGAGGAGGAGTCTGGAGGTAGGTGGAGGGAGTGCTGTCAATTCCCATGACCGTGACAGTGGAGGGGTGGCTGGAGCCACTGAAGGAAGGCAAAACAGAGTAGGTAGCCCTTGTGTCCATAAGGAAGGATATGGACTTACCTGCTACCTAGAGCATGACCCTGAGCTTGGTGACCGTGAGGGGGGGTCCCCGAGTCTGGGCCTCTTCAATCTTCGTCAGTGTTGAGGAGCTGGAAGGTGCCTCCAGTACCTGGAGGAGGGTCATCACATGGAGGTGCAGCGACCGCCTTAGGTTGGGGCAGTCTGACCTCCAATGGTCCATCTGCCAACAGTTCAGACAGGGGTGGGTTGGCTCTTTTGGGTTAGGGCACTGCTTGGCCCAGTGGCCATTGTTGCTGCACTTGAAGCAGGCACCAGGTGGCGCTCGGGTAGTACCTCCTTTCTGGGAGCTCCTGGAGCCAGCCAGTCTCAGGGCTGCTACCAAGGCCTGGGTTTGGAGTTGTACCTTCTGTTTTAGCCTGGCCTGTCATTGGGCCTCAGATGCTTCCTCCCTGGAGTTGTAGACCTTGAAGGCCAGTTTGACTAAATCCTGGATGGGAGTTTGAGGGCCTTCCTCCACCTTTTTAAACTTGTTTTTGATATCCGGGTCTGACTGAGAGATGAAATATGAGGCCAAGATGTTCCCCCCTATGGAGGAGGCAGGGTCAAGGCAGGTGTACTAAATAAGTGCCTCACTCAGCCGGTTAAGAAAAACGGCTGAGTGAGGCTGGATTGTCATCTGCGCCTCGGACTACCCCCTTTAGTTTGTTAAAGTTGACTGATTTTTTAGAGGCAGCCTGCATGCTGGCAAGAAGGCACTGAACCATCATGCCTCGGTGGCGGCGGCCTGCCTGCCCTACCTGGTAGTCCCAGTCGCGCTCAGCTGAGGGCACTGCCTCGGTGCCGACTGGCATAGCGGGGTCAGTTAAATGAACCTGGTCAGCCTGCTGCCTGGATACACTCCCATTCCTCAGGGGACAGGGTTGAGGTCATAATGTATGGGGATCATACCAGGTGAGGTCATATGCCTGGCACAGGTATTTGAACTTTTTGAAATACTGAGTGGGGTTGGCCGAGAAAGAGCCTACATGCTCTTCAATCTTAGACAGGTCTGCCAGCGAAAATAGCATATGGACCTGGACAACTCCTTCAGTGCCTGCCACCTCTTGCAAGGGACACAGGAGTTCGGTCCTGGACTGAGTATGGGCTGAGACAGGCAAGGAAGGGGAGGAGGTGGAGGTAGGGGAGACAGAATCTGTCAGGTTTGGCAAGGGCACAGGAGAGGTGGAACAGAGGGGAGGTGCTGACGAGGATGGGGATAATGGTGGGGCAGGGTAAGGAGAAGGTTGGGTGGGAGACCGAAGGGGTGGCCAGGATAGGGTGTCAGGAGGCTCAGAAAAAGAGGAGGAATCATCCTTCTCCTTGCTCGAGGGAAGAGACTTTGCAAGTAGGACCTGAGCTAACGAGCATTGAGCGCAGAGATCTGGGTGAGAATGCAAGTCCTAGAAGGCCTGAACATAGGGTATCTCAGACCATTTGCCTAGTCTCTTACAGAAGTTGGTCAGATCTGTGAGAATGCTAAAGTCCAGAGTGCCTTCTGCAGGCTACTGAGACTGATTATCTAATTTATACTGTGGTCACGCCACTGTGCAGAAGAAAATGAGCCGCTTTTGTTTTAGGTCTTGGCTGAGACTTAAAGTCTGGAAATCAGCCAAGAGGCACTTCAGAGAGGATTTTCGGTCTGGTTTGGACTGGGTAGTTCCCGTGGTCTTAAGGCGGGCAGTCCGGAGGCAATGGGAGTGTCCTCTCACTGCCACGCGGAGTGCGGGGTACGATGGCTTCCAGGGAGGTTGGACATTTCCTAGTCCCTGGTGCTGAGGTCACAGTTGACCAGAGAGAGCCCCTGATGCAGCCATGTGTTTTGGACAGGGACTCCTGGAGGGAGCCTTCAGTACAGGGGGAAAACTTACCCAGCAGTGATCGAATTGAGTCTTAAATGTGGTGAGACGGCTCCAGGCTTGAGGAGGGGATCCTGGCTCGGGGAAAGGAGAGCCTGCCCAACCTAGCATGGGTCCGGGGAGGGGTCTCTTCCTGGGTTTTGGCACCAAATGTAAAGGTAAACTGAGGCTGGAGCTGAACCGAGAATGAAGACATAAGGCAAATGGCAGTGAGAATAGCCTTTTATTAGGACTTGCGGGCCAGGTTCCTCAGTCCAAAGGCATGGGCCGAGGAAGTCGTGCTGAGGGAGGAGGGTAGGGGCTTTTTATAGCCTGAGAGGTAGGGAAGCTGGTTGTGCAAACAGGGCCTGGGGGGTCTTGAAACTACTAGGGCAGGAGTTGAGTAAGGGTCATGAGGAAGGGGTCTTTGGAAACTGTTATGTGAAACTGCTGTTTACGAACTTGTGGAATGCAGGTGAGCTGCAGGTCATGGGTGAGTGTGGTTGCCCAGCCAGAACTCTGATGCATGTAAGTCTGCAGGTGTGTGGGTGTGTACAAGGGTGAAGGGAGTCTTTAACAAAAGGCCTGCTACACTGGGTAAAGCCACCATGTTGGGTTTAGATTCCTGCCTAACAGAGAGACATCTGGAATTTTTAAAGGAAAATTACCTTTCTAAAATTTTAAGACATTTCATTTTTTCTAGGGAAGAAGTGACGTTTACAAATCAGTCACATGCATTAGAGCAGTATAAGTGTTGCTTTTTGTGTTATTGTCTCTTGACCTCCATAGGGCCCTGAAATCCACAAATGCAGTGAGTAGATGTTCAAGTGGAATAGGGTTAGAGCTGACTGTGGAAGACAGAGCTCTTTCACTTATACATTCACTTCAGCACAACTGAGAGGCAGAGACTGGTGAAATTTTTTTTTATAATTCACTGTCAGTGATATAAAGAGGGCTTGTTCAATGGCTCATTTAATATACAAAATACTTCTCAGGTCCTGAGGTTTTGGAAATTTCTATAGCTCTTTGCTTGGCTCTTAAAAAAATTAATTTCAACATCTACCAAACAAATATATACATTTTAAAAAGTATATTATTATAAAGTATGTTGCACCGAGTTACAAATGTATACCCAGGTCTGCAATGGTGAGGAGTGCCTAGAGCCTACTGAAAGGGATGAAACATCAGGCTTCAGAGGAAATCTCACTTCAGAAAACTGTGAGTCTGGAAGGACAGGAGGGAACACTGTGAAACTCACACATTCTTATTCACTCATGAGAAGTCCATCATTTGGACTCTTTCTCAGTGTGTTGTCCTGAGAAATCTCAGGGAAGTTAGAGCCAAAATGTAGCAGTTTTGGAGGGTTGGGCCCTTTCTTTCTCCCTAAGTTTACAAGAAGGACTGGATCCTGAAGAAGAAGAGAAATGAGGTATCTCAGAGTCAGGCGATGCCTCTCTTTTTTCCCATGTACTTCAGAATCTCTGCTCAAGTTAGCCCTAAAGGCAGAAGAGATGAAGAAGTTTAAATTCTGTTTGAAATTGAAGCTTTAAACAGCATGTAATAATAGACAATGATGGACATTTAGGTTGATTCCATTTCTGCTATTGTGAACAGTGCTGCAATGAACATAAGTGTGCATGTATCTTTATAATAGGATTATTTCTATTCCTGTGGGTATATACCCAGTAATAGGATTGCTGGGTCACATGGTATTTCCGCTGTTAGGTCTTTGAGGAATTGCCACACTGCCTTTTACAAGGGTTGAACTAATTTACACTCCTACCAACAGTATAAAAGTGTTACTTTTTCTTCACAACCTCACCAGCCTATGTTGTTTTTTGACTTTTTAGTAATAGCCATTCTGAGGGACGTGAGATAGTATCTCATTGTGGTTTTGATTTGCATTTCTCTAATAATCAGTAACATTAAGCTTTTTTTCATATGTTTGTTGGTCACATGTATGTCTTCCGGAAGCCATTTTCCTCAGCATACTAACACAGGAACAGAAAACCAAACACCACATGTTCTCACTTATAAGTGGGAGGTGAATGATGAGAACATGTGGACACATTGCTGGGGAACAACATACACTGGGGCCTGTCAAGGGTCATGGGAAGTGTAGCTAAGGGCTGTCCCTTAACTCTTGCCATGAAGTGTAGCTAAGGGATACTGACCTTAATACCTAGGTAATGGATTGACCTGTGCAGTACACCATGATGGCACATGTTTACTTATGTAACAAACCTGCACCTCCTGCCTATGTACCGGTGAACATAAAATAAAAGTTGAAAAAAAAATAATAGACAGTGACTCAAAATTTATGGAATTTGCAACTGACGTAATTAAGAAGGATGAGAAAACAAAATGAGATTTGAAAGAGCATTGATATGGTTTGGCTCTGTGTCCCCACCCACATCTCATCTTGAATTGTACTTTTGTAATTCCTACATGTTGTGGGAGGGTCCCGGTAGGAGATAATTTGAATCATGGGGGCAGTTTACCCCATACTGTTCTTGTGGTAGTGAATAAGTCACAAGATGTGATGGTTTTATCAGTGGTTTCCGCTTTTGCATCTTCCTTATTTTTCTCTAGCCACCACCATGTAAAAAAGGCCTTTTGCCTTCCACCATGATTCTGAGACCTCCCCAGCTATGTGTAAGTCCAATTAAGCCTCTTTTCTTCCCAGTCTTGTGTAAGAAATCAGCAGAATGAAAAAAAAAAAAAAAAAAGACTAATACAGTAAATTGGTACTGGTAGAGTAGGGTATTGCTGAGAAGAAACCAAAAATTGTGGAAGCAAGTTTGGAACTGGGTAACAGTGAGAGGTTGGAACAGTTTGGAGGGCTCAAAAGAACACAAGAAAATACGGGAAAGTTTGCAACCTCCTAGAGATATGTGAGATGGATTTGTCAAAAATGCTGATAATGATACGAACAATAAGGTCCAGGCTGAGGTGGTCTCAGATGGAGATGAGGAACTTGTTGGGAACTGGAACAAAGGTGACTCTTGTTATGTTTTAGCAAAGAGATTGGTGGCATTTTCCCCTGCCCTAGAGATTTCTGGACCTTTGAACTTGAGAGAGATGATTTAGGGTATCTGGAGAAAGAAATTTCTAAACAGTAAAGCATTTAAGAGGTGACTTGGGTTCTGTTAAAAGCATTCCATTGTAAAAGGGAAACAGAGTATAGAAGTTCAGAAAATTTGCAGCCTGATGATGCAGTGGAAAAGAAAAACCCATTTTTTGAGGGGAAATTTAACCTAGCTACAGAAATTTGAATAAGTAACAAGGAGTCAAATGTTAATCCCCAAGACAATAGGAAAAATGTCTCCAGGGCACATGAAAGGTCTTCATGGTAGCCCCTCCTATTACAGACCCCAAAGCCTAGGAGGAAAAAATGGTCTCCTGGGCCAGGCCCAGGGTTCCCATGCTATGTGCAGCCCAGTGCCTTGGTGCCCTGTATCCCAGCCACTTCAGCCATTGCTAAAAGGGGATAAGGCACAGCTTGGCCCATGGTTTCAGAGGGTGCAAGCCCCAAACCTTGGCAGCTTTCATAAGGTGTTGTGCCTGCAGGTGCACCAAAGTCAAAAATTGACATTCGCAAACTTCCATCTACTTTTCTGAAGAGGTTTGGAAATGCCTGGATTCCCAGGTAAAAGTTTGCTGCAGGGCCAGGGCCCTAATGGAGAACCTCTGCTAGGGCAGTGCAGAAGGGAAATGTGGGGTCTGAGCCCCCACAGAGAGTCCCTACTGGGGCACCCCCTAGTGGAGCTGTGAGAAGAGGGCAATCATCCTCCAGACCCCAGAATATGTAGATCCGCCTATAGCTTGCACTGTGTGCCTGGAAAAGCTGCAGACACTCAAAGCCAGCCCATGAAAGCAGTGAGGAGGAAGGCTGTACCCTGCAAAGCCACAGGGGCAGACAAGACTATGTAAACCTCCCTCTTGCACCAGCGTTGCCTGGATGTGAGACATGGAGTCAAAGGAGATAACTTTGGAGCTTTAAAATTTGACAACCCCAATGGATTTTGGACTTGCATGGGCCCTATCACACCTTTGTTTTGGCCAATTTCTCCCATTTGGAACATGTATATTTAACCAATACCTGTACCCCGATTGTACCTAGGAAGTAACTAGCTTGTTTTTTATTTTATAGGCTCATAGGTGGAAGGGACTTGCCTTGTCTCAGATGAGATTTTGGACTGTGGACTTCTGGGTTAATGCTAGAATAAGTTAAGACTTTGGGGGACTGTTGGGAAGGCATGATTGGTTTTGAAATGTGAGGGCACACGATTTGAAGAGGCCAGGGGCAGAATGATATGGTTTGGCTGTGTCCCTACCCAAATCTCATCTTGAATTGTACTCCCACAATTCCCACATGTTGTGAGAGGGGCCCGGTGGAAGATAATTTGAATCATGGGGAAGGTTCCCTCAATACTGTTCTCATGGTAGTGAATACGTCTCATGGGATCTGAGGGTTTTATCGAATGTTTCCTCTTTTGAATCTTTCTCATTTTTCTCTTGTTGCAAATATATAAGGAGTGCCTTCCACTTCCTGCCATGATTCTGAGGCGGCCTCCCCAGCCATGTGAAACTGTAAGTCCAATTCAACCTCTTTTTCTTCCCAGTCTAGAGTATGTCTTTATCAACAGTGTGAAAACGGACTAATACAAGCATTTATTAATTCAGTTAGCAAATTAATATTTACTGAGCACCTTCCACATAGCAGGCATTGCTCTAGTTGCTGGCGATAAAACCATGCACAAAACAAATAAAATGCCTGCCCTCAAGGATCTTAAACTTAAATTTGATTGAGAGCATACTTGAAAGCAGTGATTGGAGATAAATTAAACCATTTTGTATATTACCTTCACCTAGTTGAAATACATCAGTAAACCTGTTAAAAGCAGTATAGAAGAATCTCACTCCCTACACTTGAAATCTGAATTTCAGCTGTTTTTTCTCAGATATATATGTTTGCAATTTCTTGCAACAAATAAATTTTTACAAGTCCTTTTCTGAGGATAACTCTGTGTTCTATGACTTGGTTCTTTAAGAACTGCCTATTTGTCTGCATTGTCTTTGACTGTATCTGAGAAGGCCATCTGGGCCTTAGGAATGAGTAGAATTTTCAGGTTGTTCTCAGTCCCTAAGCTCCTAAGGATCCAATTTTAAGTCTTAAATAGTAACTTTTTTCACTATCTTCCCAGATCAGTGATATTTCTAGCAGTACATCTCTCATAAATAGTCAGTCAAATACATTTCCAGGTAAACAAGCCCCAAATTCTTTATGAGATGATTTCCAGAAGCAGGATATATATGCCTTTGCTGTCATTTATCCATCTTGGTTCCACTTTACTTGTGTTCACATATAATTCAAGCTTATCTAACTTTGGCGGAAGAGTCAATATTCTTAGTTGTTTCTTCCCCTTAGTCACTTTTTGTTTAATTTAAAGGATTTCCTTCTCTGTAGACCTTTAGATTTCATCTGAAACATTTCTATTTACCTTGGGTTTTAATCATATGTGTGATAGCAGACCCATAAGTCTATCTTTCTTCCCCCACCAAAATATTTTGCATTTCTTCTCTTACCATTTGGAGTATGAAATTAGTTGATTAGTCTTTTCCAACATTGCAAGGCCATGAATTTCTGGAAACCTTGCAATCTTGCTTGCCTATGTAAACTCTTTCTTGAGCTCCTCTCTTTCTTGTCAAGGAGAAGTCAACACAAAGTGACTAACAATAATAACCTTGTTTTGTGTCTTTTTTCTCTCATCCTACAAATTTATTTTATATATCACCTGTCTCCCAAGTACTGTATTTCAGGTAAAACTTTCACAAGCTTTTTTTGTCATTGTTGTTTGTTTGTTTGTTTTTAATTTTACCACTGCATAACATTGTCATCTTTCAAGAATGCAAAATAATGTTTCTACTATTCCCTCCTTTGTTTCCAAGCAAATGTTTACAAACGCTTTAAGCAGCAACCTTCTTCTACAATGAATGACAGGTACAAGATGGGAAAAATTATAGTTATATTTTAAAGGACTAAGGAAGGGATTTTGAGTGAAAGGGCAAGAAAAAGTACTATGGACTGGGAACTGACAAAGGTGCATTTGGGATGGAGATAAGAAGCTCTGCAGGATAGACTGTGATAAACTGGGTTTAATCCTATAGGAACTATAAGAAAGGATGTTGTATGTTAGATATTTCTTAACTTTGAATGTCTTTTGAGGGATAGAGGTAAAGAATGAATTTCCTTTTGTATTAAACCATTGACACTCAAGCTATGTCATACTTTCTCAGAGCTTGAACACTGGATTATAATTTCAAAGAAGTTATTCAATACAAATCACAATGGCCTCATTTTAAACTTAAAAATCTGATTATCATAATTTATTGATTTAATAACACTAACATACTTCTAATAAAATGGTGATCTATTTTGCTTTATTGTAATCTCTGATTAAATGTGCCTAGGATTAACCATGTAGATTTAAGGAACTATTTTCCCTTTACCACAAGATATCTAGAGATTTTTTTAAATCTTTTTTTAACATCAAAGGTATTTTTTGAAGTATGAATGGGAGTAAGACAAGAAATAAAACTCAATTATTGTATTTTTCTTCTTTCAACACAGAAAGTCAGTACAAAAGCCACAAATATTATACTGTTTTATACCTATCATTTTGATTCACAGTCACATTAACTTTCTCTACATTTCTCCAAAGCAGAAATACAGATGAATAGCTTCAAATGGGAGAGTAGGGAGCAGTTAAAAGCAATTACATTTTCAAGCCTGTGATGCTTGGGTTGAAAATTTATAAGAGTTATAGGTCAATTGTATTGAGTAATATATATTAAAGATCTGTTTGGGACTTTTATTTTGCTTAATTTTGCTAACTGTATTCACCTTTAGACATTTAAAGAATAGGGAATAGTGAAAACTCAAATTTAGGGGCTGAATTTCATAGCCTATTTTTAATATATTTTATATTATACAGCACATATTCTTAGGATAAGAGGAGAACATGACAGAATAGTTTAAAGAGCCCAGGGCTGAGTTAAGAGATGATGGTAATTGTCCTTTGACACTAACTATAGCTAGAATTTTAGCTAGTAACTTATACCTCTCCAAATTCTAATTTTCATATCTTCATTTGAAGGGACTGATGATTTAATAAAATTCTATTCTACTGTAAAATGTTATTGAAAAATGATTTTGATTAGTTATATGTAACAAAATATTTTCTGATTTGTAATTAGTAAAATCCACAAAATATGAGCTCATTATTATAATTTACTCCCAGTAAGTAAAAAGAACATTTGAACTTGAGGATTCACTCAATCATGTTTTTCTCTGGAAGAGATGATTATTATCTTTACATGTTCTTTCCCAGTTTTCTTATCAGTAAGTAGAGAAAATAAAATAATGTATATATCCATGAAAGCAAAATAATAAACTAGGACTCATAAACTGTGAGGCAATGTGTACTGCATTATTTTCTCTCTTAATATATACATAAAGAAGTAAGGCTGGGCACAGTGATTCATACCTATAATTCCAGCACTTTGAGAGGCAAAGTTGGGGTGGATCGCTTGAGCCTAGGAGTTTGAGACCAGCTTGGGCAACATGGCAATACCCTGTCTTTACCAAAAAAAGAAAACAATAAAAATTAGCTGAGTGTGGTGGTGTTCTCCTGTAGTCCCAGCTACTTGGGAGACTGAGATAGAAGAATCCCTTGAGTCCGGGAGGTGGGGGTTGCAGTGAGCTGAGTTTGCACTCCTGCACTCCAGCCTGGGCAACAGAATGAGACTCTCTTCCTCTCTCTCTTATATGCACCCACACACACACAATATTATATAATATATATTATATAATAAAATTTATATATTATATACACATATATATACTTACTTTATCCAACTTAAGCAGAAATATAATCATATTTTAAACATAGGAGTTATACGTGGAGAATGAGAATACCAATGAATTGCAAGGTCATAATATGACTGCCTTAAAAACCAAGGGGAAGTAGTCAATGGTGATACTAACCTGCTGACATTACTTTGTGTTTTGAAGACATCAAAATACAATAATGGAAATAAATTACCAGAAAACTATTCATAAACAATTTTGGTGTTCATAATTACTATTTCTACTAACACCAAGAAAGTGTAATTAGGCGAAGCAATACACTTCTAATCATTTTTTGCAAAACATATCATGTTAGGAATGCTAGATGCTAACCAATCATCATTCTGAAAGTAGAGAGGTAGATAGGTGAATACATACGTACATATATATGTAGATTCATATGGCTAAGTCTACACACACATGCATTCTTATTGTGTTTTTTAAGTGTAGTTTCATGGATTTCTGTGAAATGGAGAAAATCGTCAAAAAGATTTTTCCTAAAAATGTTTGGAAGTTTACTTATTCTGAGTTACATCTTTTTAAAAGAATACCAAAAAAAGAAAAAAAAAAAAAAAGGAAAATTACCTATTGGGAACTTCCATTGTTCACAAATGTGAAGATATCTTAAGGATTATGGATTTTTTAACAGCAAGCAAGAAGGACTTTTTTTTTTGTTGTTGGCCAGCATAAATTTTTATAGTGAAACATGACCCTACTTGTACAAAGCTTGTACTGTCTTTCAGTGCTCATTAAACCCTAAAGAGCTCAAATCACCATTTCATGGATTTGAACTCTTTCTAGTCAGTGTCTTCACATTTATTATTTTGTCCATATGTCCTATTAAAAGTAATAGATAATTCTTCTCTCACTTTCTGACTCTTGTTTTCAATATGGTGCTTGTAACTGATGAAGTGCTTGTAACTGATAAAGTGAGATAAGATGAGATCTTTATTTGCCCCTTAACTTTGTACTGTGTATTTCATTTGGCATCATGTACTAGGAAATCCATTAGCTACCCCATTCGGAGAAGTCAGAATTCTCTTCAAGTTAAATCAAGGAAAATTGCTGTAATTAAATTTTACCATTTTCTTCAATTATGCTCTAATGGAACATTTCTGAAAAGGGATGTAACTTAATGAATGCTATAGGAAAACTCTGAAATACTGAACTTGTGTTAAAAGTGATTTTTTAAATTAGCGAATGTTTGAAAAAGCTACTGATACAAAAACAAATCAGAAATATCTGCATGAAAATCCAAATTCAATATTTTCATTTTTTAGTTACCAAGGGCTTATAAACCACTAACTGTATATGATGATTCTTAATTTTGAAAATAAATATACATTTCATCACATCAAATGTAAATATTATAATTATATGGTATTGTTTAAGTTTTGAAAGCTAAATTTGTAGATAAATTAATAATTTAAGGTGTTAAATTTTTCTATTGTGTTTAAGTGTATCTCCATAAAACAAGATAAATCCTTCTTTACTATCAGTTAAATGTATAATATTTTTTACATTACTTACTTTGTTTTATCTGGAATGAATGGCCTTTCAGGTGCTTTTTTATGTTGTTGAGTAAATGGACTTATAAAATAGTTAAATATATTAGTCAATGAAAAGTAGACAATTTTGTTTTATGAGGTAACAGAAAGAATATTTAAAGAGGTATATTACACAATATTACCATGTTAGGAAAAACAATGAGGTAGCAATAAAGAAGAAATGGATTGTTTCAGGGCAATATGATTGATTTGTGAGGAGGAACTCAGACTGTATAAAATGCCTGTTCAATGTTGGAGTATGAGCATGATTCTTTTCATTTTGTACTACAAATCTCCAACCTAATCTTTCTGAAAGTCTTTCAGAAAAAGATGAGATAATGACAATCTCATGCTTCTTGGCTTACCCTCTCATAAACCCTGCTCTCAAACTTTAGAATATCGATTGTTTTCTAATATTATCCATTTGGTGACCACTTTCTTTTCAACAAATATTACTAGAATGCTCAATTATCAGCTGTTAAATCTCTGAACAATATCCTTTGTCTGGCCAGCTGCTGAAATGTCCAGTTGCTGGGCTTATTTCATCTCAGATACATAGGCAGCCTGCCAATAGCGTCACATCCCAGCACCCTTCAAGGGGTCCTGATACCGTCCTTTCAGTGGCCAGCTGTTGCAGTTATAGTTAAATAATTGCCAAACTAAAGGCCACAAGAAACAATGCCTTGTCATTCTTCTTTTTCTTTTTTTTTTTTTTGAGCTTTTATCTTGCCCAAGCTTCATCATCAATGTCATATTGCTATAAGCCATAGCCAGCATCTTACAGATCTCCAGAAAGCTTTTAGAAGTTATTTTGTATTCATTGTAGATGGCAAATAATTGAAGCAATCCACCTGCTCTGGGGCTTGTCTGTCAACTTTGATATCAGTAGCGGCATGAGTGACACTGGCGTATTGTTATGAATTTGGGTACTGGTTTTTTAGACATAAAGAAAAATGTATGTTTTAAGATATATCTCTATAAGGTCATTTTGCTCCTGAAAAGTATGACTAAGTATTACACTTTTTAGTATTCATTATTGCATTACTATTTTATCCCTAAACATTTATATCAAGTAAGAAAATAAATTGAATTGTGTTTATAAAATAAAAATATGCTAAGTGTACAAAATATTTAAATTTTGGCAAATATATAAAGGAGTAAATAATCTATCTCCTTGACATCAAAATAACCACTTTCAAATATTAGGTTTTGCTTCCAGTCTTGCCTCTGGAAACTATGTATATTTCCAATAATAATTTCTTTTTCTCCCAGACCTTTAATCTGATGATTAAAAAAAAATAACATTTACTGTTACCTTTCCATGTCTGTCTTTAGGATTTTACAAACCAAAATAAGCATGTGCAGATAAATATAATGCAGCTATTTTTAGTTAAAATATTATGTTCCTCTATAGTTTTCTGTTTTCATTTAATAAATTTGTGTATTATTTTGGGTAAAGCTATTTTTCTCATAAGTGGTATGTTAATAACATTTGCTCATATCTGTAAAAATATTTAAAAATTTAATTTGAATTAAATATAAATTTCCATCTTCTTTATTACCAATCTTTACTTGATCATTAAAATGATGTTTTGAATTTAGTGTTTTTTATTTTATAAACACAGTTGCAATGAGCAATGTGGCTTATAAGTGTGGATGGTTTTGATTATTTATTAGGGCTAGGCTTCTAGAACTAAACTTAATGATTAAAGCACATAAAACTTTAAAAAATTTTGATTGACATTGTCTCTTGCTTAAAAGAAAGAAAATGTATACTCCAATAAATAGTATAAAAATGTCTGTTTTGACAAAGCATATATAACTATTTTTATGCTATATATTTCCCAAAGATAATGATTATTTTTATATTAATTATTTAAATATTTTATATACGGTTACTTTTAAAATATTTTGTTGTTATATGTAAAAAATCAGAAAAAAATAGTTGAGAAAATAATTACTACTTGCATTTCATCAATGCATATGTAGATGATATGCATTAATTTAAATGAATATGTATATATAAACACAACCACAGATACTAATTCTATGTCTATATAAAATTTGTCACTTTTTGCAAAAATGGAATCAAATCCTAAAAACTGTTTTATAATAAAATAGAGGACATTAACTAGGAGAAGAATATAATCTAATCAAACATGGTAATTGGGAAAACTGAGTTTTTATATTTATAGTCATATAAATCATTAGGATCAAGAATTAAGTGCAACCAGATTGAAGATTCAAGTGTAAATAAGAGAAAACTTTAAAATAATTAACAGCAATTATATATTTTTTGCACAGGACTATATTTTCTTAAACAATATATAAAATGTAAACAAAATATTAAAGATAAACAATGGTATGTGAAACTATGGAAGAACTAAAACGTTGAGACATAGTTTAAAAAACTCAGTGTAAATTATAAAATACATGAGATGTTAGAAAGCTTATGGTAGAAACAAATGTTTATTGCTGTGAGAGTACAAATTGTTCCAACCATTTTAGAGTAATATTTGATTATATTTAGTCCAATTTAAAAGTCACGTAACCTAAGGCATAGGAATAGGAATTGTACTTTTAAATATGTATTTTTAAAAAGCACTCATACGTGTACATGCAAAGTTATATAAAGCTCAACCAGCATTTTGTATGTCTAAATGGTAGAAAACTAGTATGATGAACAAATATACATGATGAGATTAAGTAGTAAAGTAAGTTTGTACTCATTTTCCAGTGTGTCTTTATTTGATGGAATTAGGTTTTTAACTTTAAAAAGCTGACAGGACTTGTCATTTTTATCTGATTATTTTAAATCACAAAAAAACATATATATATGTGTGTGTGTGTGTGTGTCTGTGTGTGTGTGTGTGTGTGTGTATACAGCAACAATAAAAAGCCCAGTCTCTTATAATAATTAAAAAAAAAACTAGTTAAAATATTTTCAAAATCTAAGTTCCACCCTGTAGTTAAGCCTCTACTCTGAGAACAGGAGTGTGGTTAGATTATTTTTTCTTTATCTCTCATGATTACTCACCTTCATAGTTTCTTAGTCCTTTACCTTCCAGGAATGGAAGTCTAGGGATGGAACAAAATAAGAGAAATTAGACGACACAACAAGTCTTCATTGTCAGGTAATATATCATAAGTTAACATTTTCTTGTTCTGTCTTGGAAGGTCTCAAAAACAAACTCCTATCCAGGAAGGCATTTGTGGTTCCTTATAGAAACTCCCCCACTGCCAGTCATGTCTCACAGCAGTGCCCTCCTTTGGGTCAGGCTCTCTCCTTCTCTGAGGTCTTTCTAGCTTTCCTAGCTTTACTCTGCTGAGTCTATATTCCTTGCCAAGTGCATTTCATGGAAAGACCTAGAATGACACCCTCCTGTGCACGCTCCTTTCATAGCTCCCAGCCAGTCTACATAAAACTCTAATAATATATATTCATTATTTGTCCTAATAAAATCTTGTCCAAACTGATTCCACCATAACAGAAAGATCTACTTTGGCTTGTCCATAAGCAGCTAGCTAGCTCATCTCCAGACCTGTAGAGCTGTCAAGAGGGAATTTGACAGTAATTCAATATATTCTTCAACTATAGGAAATGCATATGGCACTTACCACATGGCATTCCTTGATTCTCTTTCAGTAGACTTGAAATGAGGAACAGGTACCTTTTATCCTGTGAATGCATAGAAAACCAATAGTGATCACCAAAAGTCCTTTTAAAATTCATCCTCTGTTAGTATCCAAGAAATGCATTTATTCTTAATATGTAGTTAAAACAACAATAATAATCCCTAGAAATAATAAATGGCTATTAGTAATTTATTTCATGTGTATAGCAATAAAATCACTTAACTTTTAAGAATCATTAAAGATATTCAATGGTTTATGAAAAAGAATATTGTTAACTATTTTATCAAAAATATAATTTATGATTAAAATAAAAATAATAGATATTATGTAGGGCTAGATATAATTATGTAAAATTATAAGATGGATTGGAGGAAAGTATAATAATGATGACTATGTATTAGTGACTACTACCACCACGCAATAAAAGAAAAGATTTAAGATGGTAGTCAAATAAATAGCTAATGTGTATATATACACTTTTTTTCTCATTTTTCAAATTTTCTTCAAATGTAAAATTTTAAAATAGTATTACATATATTCAGTTTTCTTAGAAAAGCCATTTGCAAAAGTATAGTTTTCTATATATGCTTCTCAGTTTGATTTTTGTTTCAAGTTGTTTTATTTTAAAAATATTTGTAACAGCCACTAAAGAGCAAAAGACTTACCTATGTGAAAGGGAAAGAATAACTGAAGGAGGAAGACCCATGAAAAAAAAGGAAGAGAATGTGATCAATACTAAAACCAGGGAAGTGATTTTTCCTGTGACATTAGAAAGGACACCTCCATCCGTAATACAGATCTAACCAAGGAAAGGTGGATGTAAATATTATTGTTGATGTACAGTAGAGGGATCTGTAATTTAATTAAATGTATGTTTTTTTCTTATAGTGAATTTCTTCTACATACTTCCTGCAATTTAGCTCTTTCAGATCACCGTAGAAGAGCAGTTTAAGTAGTAACAGACATAATCTATGTGAAAAAATAAACAAACATGTTTAACCTATGAACCAAAAGTAAGTGAACGTCTTTTAAGGCAGATAAATTATCCATAATTTAAAACCCACTTTTCTCCACACCTTGGAGAAGAAAGGGCAATTTTAGCATTTTGTAGACATTGTTTCCTAAATTGGTGGAATAAATATTTATTGCCACAATCTTGATAAAGTAACAATTTTCAAAGATTATGCAGTGACATTTGCCTGTTAATTTTGTTCATCTTGCACAAAAAGCTATGTTTCTTTCACATATTTTGATATTTCATGCTTGTTTTTCTGTAGTTGTAATAATAAAAATGTCTTAAGTTTTAACTCAAGGGCTGAGGAATGTTTTTCCTTATTCATTTAAATCATTCCAAGAAGGTGGGTTAGAAAAAGGCCTATATGCACTTTTAATATAATTTATTTATCATCTGTCATACATTGACTCTCACAGCTTCATATAATTCTTATTTGTAATCTCAAAGTACGCATACTGAATTTGTTTTTTTAATTTTTTCCTTACTGTACTTTGAAAACTTAATCTCTTCATGCATTTAAAAAAATGAAATCAATATTTTTAATTTGTTTAAAATTTCCCCTCCTTTAGTTACCCTTAAATATCTTGGAATGTATATATTTATTTGACACATGTGGGCAGTGGTATGATAATTTTTTTCAGCATTATAAAGCCTTCCTTGATGCATTTCATATCTAATCAATATTATAGAGGCAACAATATGTAAAGTATATATTGAACGTGAGCTTGACACTATCGATAGACCCATCCTATGGCCTTAGATAATCAACATATCCACCTGTATTAGTCCATTCTCAAGTTGCTATAATTATGTACCTGAGACTGGGTAATTTATAAAGGAAAGAGGTTTAACTGACTTACAGATCTGCAGGGCTGCAGTAGCCTCCAGAAACTTACAACATGGCAGAAGGGGAAGCAAACACATCCTTCTTCACATGGAGACAGCAAGAAGAAGTGGAAAGCAAAGTTGTGGAAAAGCCTCTTATAAAACCTTCACATCTCAGGAGAGCTTACTCACTATCGTGAGAACAATAGGAAGGTAACCACACTGTGATTAAACTACCTCCCTCTGGGTCCCTCCCACAACATGTGGGGATTATGGGAACTACAATTCAAGATGAGATTTGGATGGGGACACAGCCAAACCAAATAATTCCAACCCTATATCCTCCCAAATCTTATGTCCTTACATTTCAAAATATAATCATGCCTTCCCAACAGTTACCCAAAGTCTTAATGCATTCCAGCATTAACTTAAATGTTCAAGTTCAAAGTCTCATCTGAGACAAGGCAAGTCCCTTCCACCTTTGAGCTTGTAAAATCAAAAGCAAGTTAGCTACTTCACAGATACAATGGAGGTACAGGCATTGAGTAAATATACTCATCCCAAATGGGAGAAACTTGCTGAAACAAAGGGACTACAGATCCCATGCAATTCTGAAAATCATAGGGCAATCATTAAACTTTACAAGTCCAAAATGATCCCCTTTGATTCCATATCTCATATCCGGGTCACATTGATACAAGAGGTGGGCTCCTTCAGCCTTGGGCAGCTCTGCCCCTGTGGCTTTGTAGGGTACAATATCCCTCTCAGCCACTTTCAGGGGCTGGCATTGACTGCCTATGGCTTTTTCAGGTGTGCAGTGGAAACTGTTAGTGGATCTACCATTCTGGGGTCTGGAGCATAGTGGCCCTCTTCTCACAGCTCCACCAAGTAGTGCCCCACTGGAAACTCTGTGTGGGGGCATCAACGCCACATTTTCCTTCTGCATTGCCCTAGCAGAGGTTCTCCATGAGGGCTCCACCCTTGACACAGACTTCAGCCTCGACATGCAGGCACTTTCATACATGCTCTGAAATCTAGGCAGAGGTTCCCAAGCCTCAATTCTTGACTTCTGCACACTTGCAGGCCCAACACCATATAGAAGATGCAAAGGTTTGGGGCTTGCAGTCTCTGAATCAATGGCTTGAGCTGTTGGCCCCTTTTAGCCATGGCTGGAGTGGCTGGGACACAGGGCACCACGTCCCAATACTGCACGAAACAGCAACGCCCTGGGCCAGGCCCACAAAACCCATTTTATTTTTCTACTAGGCCTCCAGGCTTGTGATGAGAGAGTGTGCCGTGAAGGTCGCTGACATGCCCTGGAAACATTTTTCCCATTATTGTGGAGGTTAACATTTGGCTCCTCATTACTTACGCAAATTTTTGTAGCCACTTGAATTTCTACTCAGAAGATGGTTTTTTTCTTTCCTCTCTCATTGTCAGGCTGTAAAGTTTTCAAACTTTTTTGTTCTGCTTCCTCTTGAATGCTTTGCTACTTAGATATTTCTTCTGCCCGATACCCTAAGCATCTCTCTCAAGTTCAAAGTTCCAAAGATCTCTAAGGTGGGGGAAAATGCCACCAGTCCCTTTGCATAGCAAGAGTGACCTTTACTCCAGTTTCCAAAAAGTTTCCTTATCTCCATCTGAAACCACCTCAACCTGGACTTTATTGCCCATGTCACTATCAGCATTTTGGTCAAAGCTATTCAGCAAGTCTCTAGGTAGTTCCAAACTTTCCCACATCTTCCTGGCTTCTGAGCCCCCCCAAATATCTTGGAAGTTCCAAACTTTCCAAACTTTCCACATTTTCCCGTCTTCTTCTGAGCCTTCTAACTGTTCCAACCTCTGCCTGTTATCCAGTTCCAAAGTTGCTTCCACGTTTTCAGGTATCTGTAGGAGTGTGCCCCAGTACCTGTTACCAATTTATTGTATTAGTTCATTCTCAAGTTGCTATAAGGACTTACCTGAGAATGGGTAATTTCTAAAGAAAAGAGGTTTAATTGACTCACTGTTCCCCAGGACTGGGAAAGCCTCAGGAAACCTACAGTCATGGTGGAAGGGGAAGAAAACATGTCCTTCTTCACATGGTGGCAACAAGAAGTGCAGAGCAAAGTCGGGGGAAAGCCCCTTATAAAACCATCACATCTCATGAGAACTCACTTACCATCAAGAGAACAGCATGGAGGTAACGTCCCCATTATTCAATTACCTCCCACTGGGTCCCTCCCATGACACCTGGGGATTACAGGAGCTATAGTTCAAGATAAAATTTGAGTGGGGACATAGTCAAACCATATCACTACCTTTATTTTATCTGATCACAAAATATTACAAAATAATAATAACAGTAATAATCTCAAAGAAACATAGAGAAGATTAATAAAACACAGTTTTAAGGACACTATTTAAGATGCATTGTGTAAGCCAAAAATATTCCTATTCAATAAATAAAATATGATTTGAAAACTGTAATTTGGATATTCCATGATGAAACATACAAAGAAAACCACAATATTTCCTTAGCTTTACATACAGATTTATAATTTATCAAGTACTTATATGGATATTGTTTTAATGTCTTAATTATTTCTATTTTATTTTCTTATTTGTTTCTATTTTATTATTAAACAGGTGTTCTTTGAAGAAAATGTTGAAAATGTAGAAAAAAACATAAAGAATGAAACCTCAGAATGTACCTCCAAGATACAACCAAAATTCATATTTGTTTTTATTTATTTGTTTATTTGTTTAAGCCAAGTTTTGTCTCTATTACTTATACTGGATGGCAGTGGTGCAATCTCGGCTCACTGCAACCTCTGCCTCCTGGGCTTAAGCCATCCTCCCACCTCATCCTCTTGAGTAGCTGGGAATATGGGCACATGCCACCACACCCAGCTAACTTTGTATTTTTTGTAGAGACAGGGTTTTGTCATGTTGCCCAGGCTGGCCTTGAACTCATGAGCTTAAGCCATCTGTCTGTCTTGTCCTCCCAAAGTGCTGGGATTACAGGCATGAGCCACAATGCCCAGCCTCATATTTGTTTATTTTTAATACATTTACCTGATTATTTGAAATTGAATGTCTTAAAATATATCTCTTAATTTGAAAATATTTCTGTCATATTTAAAATAAACAATTTATATACAAAATGTAGTGATGACATCAACTGGAGTTTGGGGCCTTACTATCACTAAGGCAGAGTGAGGAGAAACATTCAGATAGTTAGAGACAGAGAAAAAGGGAATTAACAAGCTTCTTTTAAAATAATCAGGAACTGACAACACTATAAAGGAAAGGTGTCCTTCTTTAGCATAACTGATTTAATATGCAGATTTTGAAATCTGACAGAGTCCTAAAGGTCCTGAAGGCATTAGTGACTTTTTTCCTGAGTTTAAAGAGTATGAAACATCATATGAGCCCACCCTTCAAAGCACCAAGTTACAATACTCTAAAGGCATTTGGCATATTTTTATTGACTTATAGACCATGGAAATAATGACAAACAGAAAAAAAAATTCTGCAGAGATTTGAATATATTTATTGTAGCTCTCTTGACAGTCATCTTATAACTTGACTACCAAGTGGGGATTTTGGGACCTGTTAGTGGCAAAGCTGTAGGGGGGTAAAAAAGTCACTTATTTTAAGCTACTGGAAATTTTAATAGTGCAGGACTACTAGTGCGTTTACTTATCTCTACAACAAATTTTCAGTCTACTAAACAAGAAGAAGATAGCGTGAATTCATATAAGATCAAAATGACAAATTCAAGTGATTCTTTTGTACATTTAAGTGTCTCTTGGGAGTTTTGTGGCTGTGCACAGAAGAAAAATGTCTAAGACACTGTGAACTAAAAAAGGTTTTTAATAAAAAAATGAGTTTTATATTGAACTAAAATTGAATATTAAGTGATTTTGATTTTAAAATAGCAAAAACAAAGAAAAATTTTCCTTGTAAGTATTATAACAACAATATAATAGTAATATAATGTAACAGTAATAGACCTAACATCTATGGAGTCATTGCATAGATGCTGTACAAAATATTTTATACATATTTTCTTTCTTCTTCCACACAATTCTGTGAGGTAGGTTCAGTCATTGACTTCCTTCACAGATCATAAAACCGAGCCATAGAACAATTCAGTACCTGGAACAATAGATCCAGTAAGCAGAAGATCTGGGTTTTGAATCCAGAGAATTTGACTCTAGAGCCTATTATTTGAAATGCTAATCTTCAAGTCTCATTAAAGGAACCACAGATTAAAGCAGATAAATCATTTTGGACATTATCATGGAGAAGATTCCCTTTTAGGAATGATTTTTGGAACTTTTTATTCTCTGCATTTTAGTTCATCCTTTGCTCGCTGTCTTCTACAACTTTAACTTTGGCCTAAACAATGGCAATTGCTATTCAGTTACTTTTAAACTGAATTCTGGTCACGACATTTTCACTTTGTTATCTTCAGACTAACAGCAGATAAGTGAGGCAATGGAGTATAAAAAGCATAGATTATGTGATGCAATATTCAATAAAAATATAATATAAAATAATCTCAAAGAGATTAATATATCAAAAGAAATACTAGGCTCAGCCTGGGGGCAGTGGCTCATGCTGGTAATCTCAAGATTTGAGAGGCCAAGGTGGGAGGATCGCTTGAGTCCACCAGTTTGATACCAGCCTGAACAACATAATGAGACCCCCATCTCTACACAAAATAAAAAAAAAAAAAAAAATTGGCCAGGCATGGTGGCATGCATCTGTAGTCCCAGCTACTCCTACTCAGGAGGTCAAGACATGAGGATCATTTGAGCCCAGGAGTTTGGGGTTGCAGTGAGCTATGATTATGCCACTTCACTCCAGCCTGGATTACAAAGTGAAACCCTGTCTCTAAAAGAAATAAAAACATATTCAAAATATTAGGCTTAAAGAACTGTCATGATGCCACATATTTCATTTTTTATCCTCTTGTTGTTGTCGGTGATCCAACAAAATATTATATTGGCTATCCAAGTTAAGATCCAGTTAAAAGATAGGAGGGGCAGAAAGATGAAAATGGGGATTTGCTTAAATCTCTCATGGCAGCAGTGGCTTATTAATACTTCACCCATTAATAAACATCTTTTCTTTGCACACATTGGCAGAGCTAGAAACCTACAGGCCTGTGCACAGTACAGGGGACAGGGCCTCTTCCATTAAGTTCACCACGTGTCTAAGGCCAAACCAGACTCAGACTGGGAAGCAGAAGATACCAAAAAAGGGAGAAGCAAGTAAGGGGCTGAGCAACACCTTCTTAGTTCCTTCTTCATAAGGGAAAGGGAGATAAATTATTGTTCGTGTGTGTGTGTGTATGTGTGTATGTGTGAGTGTGTGTGTGTGTGTGTGTGTAATTAGAGGTGATTGCTGAGGTAGGACAAATGCAAATACTAACCCTCTCATTTTAAAAACAATCATTAGGAAATTATATTCCCCTCACCATTATTGTTTATATTTTAGTGTTGAAAGTAGCTTAATACTATCATACCAAATATTCTTATCTTACAATTTTGAAAACATATATGCAAAAATATAAAAATAAAATTTTTCTATAATTTTACCAGCCAGGAGAAAATAACTGTTTATGTTTCCTTTGATATCATTTTAGTTTTGTGTTTTGTAAATATAAAATCATTAATGTGCATCCTATTATTGAGGTTTACTTGTCTCTTCCTCTCTCTTTCCCAATCTCTTTCTCTCATGCACATGCATATCATGACAATATTTTCATGATATTATATCTGATTCTAAAACATGTTCCTCGCTGCATATAGTTCATAAACAATGAGTTTTTGTTAACAAAGTCCCTTGTGGGGACATTTGATTTCTTTCTAGTTTTCACTCCTATTCTCACCACTTGCAACTACTGGGTAACTACTCATAGTTAATTCACTTTTAATAAGTATATTGGTCATTTGGATATCCATCTTGGACAATGCCTGTCTGAAATTCTTGTCCACTTCCTTTTAGCTTGCCTACCATTTCTTATGAAATTATAGATCTTTAAATATTCCAATATGACTTTCTTGTCTTAAACATTTTCTCCATAGTTTCCTTTTTCTCATTTACAGACTCCATCATTTCTTTTTGTTTTTATAATGTCATTTAATAAGCAATTAAAAAAATTTCATGTAATCCAGTTGAGTAATTTGTTAGTCTTTCAATGATTAACCATTTAAATACATCATGATTTCAAGGTTATGAAGATGTTCTCTTCTAAATTTTCTTCTGGAAGTATTGTTTTGCTACTTCCACAAGGTACTTGGAATCATTTCTGTAAAGGGTATATGATATAGATTAAGTTCATTTATTATTAATATTACTATTTATTTGCCCATGTGTATATTCAGTTGACCAAGCATGGATTATTCAAAATGCCACACTTTTCTACTGTTTATCATGCCACTTTGGCCTGTGCTACATACTATTTCTGGATTCCACACCTGAGTGATTGCCTGCCTTCTTCCCCTAATTAGTATAGTTTTAGTATAAATCTCAATGTCCAATGAAGAATTTTTCCCACCTTGCTCTCCCTTGTCAAGTATTTATAGAACATTCATGACCCTTTGCATTTCTAGATAACTTCTAATTGCATGTCAACTTCTACCAGAAACCTATGAGATTTTATTGGGATTTCACGGAATGTTTTGGGAACTATTGACATCTTTAAAACGCTGAAATAACTATTTCATAAATATAATATATCGGTCTATTTTATGTGTTTACTAATGTGTTCAATAATGCTTGAAATGTCTTTGAAGAGTTTATAAGTATCTTTCATTTGGTTTATTTCTAGATTTTATATTTTCAAATTTTATGCTATTGCTAATTACACTCTTTTTCAGTTTAATGTGTAATTGCTTGTTAATGGTTTAATAAAAATGAGTTGATTTTTGTATATTGACCTTGTATTCATCAATCTGGCCAACATAAACTTTAAATTTCTTTGCAGGTTTAATTTTTGATTTTCACAATTAATGTAAATAATGGTAGTTTTATTTATTTATTTGTCATCACCCACGTCATATTGTGTTATTGCACTGGCTATGGTTTCTAATAAGGGAAAATGGTGATAGTGGACATTCTTAACTCATTTCCAATCTGAAAAGATTTAACTTTATTTAAAACATTTTACTATTAAATGGGATAGTAGTTATGTAAGTCACCTATCCATATGTTTTTCTATCCCCTTTCAGATTGATGAATAAATGTCTTCCTAGTTTGCTTAAAGTTTTGTATTAATAATTGTTCAATTGTATCAAAGTTTTCCATGTATTGAGCTAATAATGTGAACTGCCTCCTTTATTCTCTTAATGTAAAGAATTACACTGATTCATTTTCAAAAATGTTAAACCATAAACTAATTCATAATTCTGGAAAACACAAATTTAATTGCAATGCAAATTTTTGTATACCATAATAAGTTTGCTAATATGCTTTGAATCTATGTTTACATTTATGGATCAATCAAAATTTTGATATCCTTACTTATTCTTTGGTGTTCCATCAGTTTCTGCAAAAGGAGTATTAATATTTTCCACTGCATATTTGATATTTTTCTCTGTATATTTTTGTTTTATAATTTTGAGGCTATATTACTAATGGTATACAAAATTAGCACTATAATATCCTCCTGGTAAATAGCATTCTTTAAATCATTATAAAATGTTACCTTATATTTCTAATCATATCTTGTACTACTTTTCCTACATTCCAAACATACTTGGTTCAGTTACTTGCTAAAACCTTTCAATATATGTTCATGATTAAGACGGCATTATCTTTCTAAGATTAGAGAAAAATCTCTTCAAAAGTCTCCAAACAATTAAGGACAGATTGCATGACATGACATGGAAAACCTTCCATGATGTTCATAAAATTGGCTCTCTAATACTGTCTTCCATTATATCCGTCTGATCTTGTGTAGTCAAATCGTTCTGGATATTGAGAAGTTCAGCTCCTAGTTCAAAACTATGTGTAATCTGTTAGGCCCAGACACCAGGTAATCACAAAATTTAACTTGGTTACGTTGGTGCAAAAGTTATTGTGGTTTTTGTCATTACTTTAAATAACTTTCGCACTAACTTAAAATAGTTCTCATAGGAGAAAGTTGCTCCTCTCACACCAGATTTGGTGCACAGCCAAGGTATTGCAGGCCCTGAAGAGAGTGCAGCCAACATTTCAGGACTCATTGGCCAGTTATGGTCTTATGCATAACCACTTTCATAACCTGCATTTAGAAGTCTCTTTATTGGAGGCCCTTGAAAACACTTGGTCTCTACTCTGAATCAGCATTCAGTACTTTTCCATTTCTAGCACTTTCCCCACTCTCCCCCAATACCTCGGAACGTAAAGTAGCAAGAAACTTTTGTCCACAGCTCCCTGGGCAGTGAGAATTCTCCATGTGGCATTGATCCACCTGATCTTCACCCAGTATTACTCCATGGGGAAAAAAATAGAACATTTAGAGAGCCAATGCTTTCTTCTATTTAGCCTCTTGCTTAAACAATCACATTAACTGATTAAAGATTTTACAGTTACTGTTACTTTGGCTTATTGTCTGAATTAACTACTTTAACACCTAGCAACTCAGCTGCCTTTAGCCTAGCTTCTGATGAATCTGTTATAACTTTGTACACGTTCCTTCCTTTTGCTGTTTGAAGTTACTAGAATGTCTGTCCACTAAGTTACTTTATCCATACATTTTTATCTTTTAAGAATCACCTCAAATACCAACTCACTTACCAACTCATGTGACTATTTGCCATGTTGACCACTCTTTTAGGTTAACTTCATATTATTCGTTTTTTAATAATATGTATATACACACATATAAAATATATATGATATATATACTTACATATTATTATACATGTTGTGTACATGTAATATATTTATATACATTATATACATTAGTATGTATAATATATATTAATTATATATTATATATAATATAATATATGTAATATATTACACATATTATATACATTATGTGAAATGTATTATATAACATATGAAACTAGAATTTATATATATACACTATATGTAATACTCATTCTAGTTTGCTCAATTACATATTGGCAAATACAGTACCTCATGCATAGCAGACACTCTCTAAATGTTTGAAGAACGGATGAAGGTAAACTACACAAAAAATGAAAAATTAATGATATTTAAAATTTGTTTCCGTGTATTTAGTGTTAAGACAAATGGAGTCTAATATTATAACATTTAAATTTTGAGTCAATTAAAAACAAAGTACAAAATAGATCTTCCATATTTTAGGTCACTTATGTTTTAGGTAATTAGGTTAATGTTTGCAATAATAGTTTCAAGTAAAAGTTTTAATGCATGTGGAAGTAGTAAGGTTAAAATATAAGATTACTCTGCAGTAAGAGCAGCACTTTGGGAGGCCGATGTGGGCGGATCACGAGGTCAGGAGTTTGACCAACATGGTGAAACCCTGTCTCTACTAAAAATACAAAATTTAGCCAGGCTTGGTGGCGTATTCCTGTAATCCCAGTACTCAGGAGGCTGAGGCAGGAGAATCGCTTGAACCCGGAAGGCGAGGTTACAGTGAGCTAAGATCGTGCCACTGCACTCCAGCCTGAGCGACAGAGTGAGACTCTGTCTCAAAAAAAAAAAAAAAAAAAAGAATAATGATGGTTAAAAACTTAAACATAAGACCTGAAACTATGAAAATCCTAAAAGAAAACCTAAGAACTCTTTTAGACATTGGCCTAAACAAAGAATTTATGTTGAAGATCTAACAATGGGTACACATAGACATAAAGATAGAAATAACAGATACCAGGGACTCCAAAAGGAGAAAAGGTGGGAGGGGGAAAAGTATGAAAAATTATCTATTGGGTATAATGTTTGCTATGTGGATGATGGATACAACAGAAGCCCAATCCCCACCATGACACAATATACCAAATGTGCATGTTCCCTCTGAATCCAGAATAAAATAAAATTATTTTTTTAAGGGATAGATTCATAATGGCACTGAGAATAGTTAAAATAGCCATAAAGTGACTCAGACTTAAAATAATTTTCTGAACATAATCGTGGATAGTTTGAAGAATACACAAAAGCATAGGAAATTATACATCAAAATGAATAGGACAAGATGGCAATGAGGATGAAATAATTTGCCATTTTTAATGGAGACATTTTGGAGAGAAATTTTAAGGTAGGAGTCTACATATCTCAGAAGCAAAATGGAGAAATAAGACTGTAACCATAGTAATTAGTTGGCAGTCTACATAGGATAACTATGCCAGTTGTCTTATTCACTCATTCTATATCTTTGTATATCCAATATTTGTGACAGTAGTATTGACTTGCGTGCTAATACAGAGATCTGTTGTCTAAACAACTAAATTATCTGCTTGATAAAATGGTTTTTGGATGAAAATTTCAGAAATTTCAAATAAATATTGCTTACATAATATGAATATTTATCCTATATAACCAGAAATCTGGGAAAAAGACTAATTATGGACTGGCCTTTTATTCCCCACCTTCCTCAGCACAACACTTCGTTTTTCTGCTTGCACTGTCATTGACTCAAAATGGACTCACATGCAAGTACAGCAACACAGAAACAAAGAAAAATCTATTTTTATTGAAAATTTAGCAGAAGCATCTAAGGATCTCTTTTTAGTTTCCATTGCCAAAATTGGACCAGATATTTGGCTTATATCTAAACCAAAATTGTTGACTAGAACAAAATTTAGCTTGGAGAAATCATGATTGATGCCTTGAGTCAAGGGCCAATTATTTTATATTAAGAAACACGAACACATAAATAAAAAATGGGGTTGTTTTAACAAAATACTAGATGGTTAATCAGCTGTTGCATAAGCAACAATGTTTGCTTTATAGTCTTCTTGGTGCAGATGCTAGCAATCTACAGTTACAACATCCATAATTTTGTATATGTATATATCATGTCTAGCTGATCTTTATCCACCCAGTAAGATAGTCAATTTGCTTTGTCCATATTCAGCATAAAGAACCACATTCCAAGCAAGGGATAGGGAAAAAGAATAAATAGGCCTTCATACTCTCTACTCTTAATATATAACTTAGTTTCTGCCCGGCGCAGTGGCTCAAGTCTGTAATTTCAGCACTTTGAGAGGCTGAGGCGGGAGGATCACGAGGTCAGAAGATCGAGACCATCCTGGCTAACACGGTGAAACTAACACAAAAAGTGAGCTGGGCGAGGTGGCGGGCGCCTGTAGTCCCATAGTGCCAGCTACTCGGGAGGCTGAGGCAGGAGAATGGTGTGAACCCGGGAGGCAGAGCTTGCAGTGAGCCCAGATCGTGCTACTGCACTCCAGCCTGGGGGTTAGAGCAAGACTCCATCTGAAAAAAAAAAAAAAAGAAAAAAAGAAAGTATACACACACACATACACACACACAACCTGGTTTCCTCATACATAGGTATAAATGAAAGTCAAGGATTAGCAGATATCTGAAGAAACAGATAAGGTACAAGATGAAAAAACATGATTCAAGGGATGGAAAAAAATTAGAAGATACAGTCAATGAAAATGTTGAGAAACAAAGTAGAAACATTTTTTTTTCTTACAATGTGGAAAATAAAAGACAAAAACATAGGGAAAGTGAGAGAACAGTTAAGATAGAGTTCAGAGATCGAACATAGTAATCCTGACACTGCAAGAAGCTTCCCTGCTAGTCTGTTTTCTTTGAAATAGAGGGAAACTTCACTTAGAATTGTTTAACAAATAAAGACAATATTGGGGTCTCCCATCTGAAAATTATTCTAGGCTTGAATGTTAACATCAGTCATAATATATCCAGAAGGTCCTTTCAAGCCACAAGGTATCAATTATTATCTTTATTTATTTCTGTCTCTAGGCTCTTGTTTTTTATTTTTTATTTTTTTAACCTATTTTGGCTTAATTCTAAGATAGATCCTAAGCTAGACTCTCTTCACACGGTAGTCTTATGCAAAGTTGTATCAGTTTTGTCATTCTAGCAAAATGAATGTTTATTGGTCTCAGCATTTTCAGCAAAAGTCTTAGGGCTGTAAATAATGCAGTTATATTCACTGGTCTAAAGTAATGTGATTATCTCTGAAGTAACACATATGTCCAATATTTGGCACTTGTCTCACTGTTAAGTCTTGGGTTACAAGTCCATATCTTGAGCCAAAATGTGGAGTTAGACTTGCCTTAATACATAGACTGAGAGTGTGGGAGGGTAGCTTTCTTAAAGGAAAAGTGTGTTGGCATTCAAAGAAGGGTGGGGAAAATGCTGAACAGATTGACAACAACACATGTCATTAGACACATTATGCCAAATAAGATGAGGGAACACACACATGCATACACATACATATGCACACACTACTAGACAAATACTAATACAATTTCATAATAAAGGTTAAGGGAATCTCTTAAAAGTGTTAGGAGAGGACAAATAGATTGTTAACAAAGGGGTAAGGATAACATTAAGTTCATACATCTTACAAGCAACACTGAATGCTAGACTATATTGCGACAAAGTGTTAAAAATGAGAAAAATGTTTTCAAAGCAAAATGCTATATCTACTAAAGCTACTAAGTATGTTTGAAGAATAAAAACATGCTATCAAATATTAACAAATTTATCTCTCTGTACCTTTTCTCTAGTCCAGCATATTATTAATAATTTAAAAAATAGAAGTCCCACAATCTCAAAAACCAGGGCCATTAAGTAATGTAATGATGAGAAATATCATAATAATAGTCATAGAATATTTCTAAAAAGAAATTAGTATAACATAGACAAAAAGTAATTCAAGAACTCTAAGTATCTTAAAAATGAGTGAATATTTTCTTCCAAAGCAAAATTCTGTATCTACAGTAGTAAAGTATAAAGCATTCACTTAAAAGTTAGTCTGTTTAAAATATAGATGCCCTTAAGGATAAAGTATAGTATATTATATCAGAAAGAAAAACCAGGCAATCTGTAATTCAAGGAAAAACATAAACTCTATAATAAATTCATGGAACAAATAAAACTAAAAAGTGCAGCAAAATTGATGGAATGTGATATCATTGGAGTTTGTCATTGATGGTTGGAACATTCTTTGAGAATCACTGTTTAATATACCTTGGACTTACACCTTCTTTATTGGTAGAGTAGATTTCTGTAGTGAATAATGTTTGTGTAATTGTAGTAATTAAACTACCATTTAGTAGTTTTCAATTTTTAAAATTTTTATCTAGACTCACCTTTAACTACTGAGCAGACTGTGGACGTTATAAACCCTAATAACACAAAAGTAATGGTTTAAGTGACAAAATATGAAAGTTGTGAGTAGAGGAAAAATTAATGGGAAGAATAGAAGCAAAAATTTCTCATATAATATAGATTCAAGGTTGGATGCAGTGGTGCACGCCTGTAATCCTAACACTTTGGGAGGCAGAGGTGGGTGGACTGCCTGAGCTCAGGATTTCGAGACCAGCCTGGACAATATGATGAAACCCCATGTCTACTAAAATACAAAAAAATTAGTCAGGCGTGGCGGCGTGTGCCTGTAATCAAAGCTACTTGGGAGGCTGAGGCAGGAGAATTGCTTGAACTCAGGAGGCAGAGGTTGCAGTGAGCCGAGATTGTGCTATTGCACTCCAGTCTGGGTGACAGAGCGAGACTTTATCTCAAAAATAAAAAATAAAAAACTATATATATATATATATATAATTGACATTTATAGTTTATATAAAATTTATATATATAGTTTTTATATAATCTATATATAGTTTATATATATAATTTATATATACAGTTTATATATGTGTATGCATGTGTGAATATATACACATATATATTCAAATTATACTGTCTAAATTTAGTAATTAAATAAATAGAAATTTGTTTTGCATAAAATAAGAACTAACAATAATGTGACCAATACATTCAAAATGAGCTTTAAGATAGAGAATACTTAAATTCCTTCATATTTCTGTAAAGCATCAGTAGACATCAACTTTTAAAAATAAATTTCTAAGTAAACAATAATTACAGTTAAGAATGTAATCATTAGACAAGTTCAAACTAAAATAGTAAGATTGGATAGCCACTTTTGAGATTCAGCTTGGAAGTACAGAATAGAATAGGCAGAATTTTATTTTCATTTTCATCCTTCAAAACATAATAATAAAACTAACTTAAAGCAAATTTTAAAAGTATTTATTTTCATCATGCAGTCCAAAGTCCAGTGAGTCAGATATTCTGAGATAGTGCTGATAGGAGCTATTTTTTAAAAGCTCCCTGGCAATTCTCTCACACAACAAAATTTGGATATCCAAACACTACATCACTTTGAATCATTTTGATGCTACTTCAATTTGAAATTTTCTGTTTTATAATCCATATTTTAACCATTTAATTTTAAAGAATATTTCACATAGAAAGTTTTTAAAAAGTCATTTGAAATAATCTTCACATATTTCACTTTTAAATCATGTACCACAGACTTGCTAACCTATCAACTCATTGTGGTAATAAACATATATTCAGACAGCAATTACCCAAAGAAATTAGTTTTACATTTAAGGAGTTGAAATGTAAATATAATGAGACAACTCACCATGGTCACACATACTCAATACCTGCTATAGATGAAATGTTTGTGGCTCTCCACAATATTTATGTTGAAACCTAACTCCTAATGTGATGATATCAGAAAGGTGAGATTTAGGGAAGTGACTAGGTAATGAGGGTGGAGCCCTCAGGAATGAGATTAGTGCACTTATGAGGAGTTAAAGAGATCAGAACTCTCCTCTTCCATCATGTGAGTATACAGCAAGAAGGCACCCTCTATGAACCGGGCAGTGGGCTCTTCTGACACTGAATCTTCATCTTGGGCCTCCCAGCTTTCAGAACTGTGAGAAATAAATTTTTGTTTTTTAATAAGCCACCCAGTTTATGGTATTTTGTTAGTGCATCCCGAGCATACTATGACAATATACATTGATTCTAGGCATTTGTTTCATTACTTCTCTTTGCAAATATGACCCAATCTGCATTTTATTATACTTAAATTTTAAAATGATGTCACTGCTATTTTTTTTTAACAGAAGTAAAGGTTTTTAGTTTTTTTTTTTTTTTTTTGTAGTTATTTTCAATTTTAAGGCTATGGAAAAACTACTTCTATCATAATTTTATTCTTGAAATCAACTTAGGCAAAGTCAAAATATAAAAATGCATGTATGTGTGTGAGAGAGAGTGAGGTACATGCACGTATATATATGTGCGTGTGTGGGTATATGTGTGTGTATATATATATATATATATATATCACTGCTGAAAATCACTTCTGAAGACTCAGTGTTTGATTATCAATTCTAATGAAAAAAATTGCACCTTTTTTAGAGAAAGTTTTTTTAAGATTTCTTTTTTCAATTTCATGAGTTAATTTTTGTATATGATGAGAGGCAGGGGTCCATTCTTCTGCCTATGGCTAGACAATTTTTCCAGCACCATTTATTGAATAAGTTTTCCTTTCCCCATTGTTCATTTTTGTCAAAGATTAATTTGTTGTGGGTATGTAACTTTATGTCTAGGTTTTGTATTCTGTTCCATTGATCTACATGCTTATTTTAATATAAGTACCATGCTGTTTTAGTTACTATACTGTATAATTTGCTGTGTAATTTGAAGTCAGACAATGTGATGCCTCCAGATTTATTATTTTTGCTTAGCATTTCTTTGGCTATTCAGGTTCTCGTTTGGTCCCATATGAAAGTTAGGGTTGTTTTTTCTAATTCTGTGGAAAACAACGTTGGTAATTTGCTAGGAATTATGTTGGATCTGTAGATTTATTTTGGTAGTCGGGTTATTTTAATGATATTGAGTCTTCTAATCCATGGCATGGGATGTTTTTCCATTTGATTGTGTCATCTACAATTTCTTCCATCAGTGTTTTGTA
This sequence comes from Piliocolobus tephrosceles, assembly GCF_002776525.5. Taxonomy (NCBI): domain Eukaryota; kingdom Metazoa; phylum Chordata; class Mammalia; order Primates; family Cercopithecidae; genus Piliocolobus; species Piliocolobus tephrosceles. The sequence goes on along the minus strand of NC_045438.1, from coordinate 77,876,660 downwards.
GTTATCCTTGTAGAGATCTTCCACCTCCACCTTTTAGGTTAAAAGTATTGCTAAGTATTTTCTCTGTGTGTGGCTATTACAAATGGGATTGAGTTCTTAATTTGCTTTTAAGTTAAATGTTACTGCTCTATGCAAATGCTATTTGTACCTTGATGTATTACTTTTAGTAGGATTTCATGCTCATTTCAATAGGTTAAGAGACAGAAGAGTAGAGAGCTGTGAGATCAGCTAACTTTTTAAAGTACTGTCAAAGAAAAATTGCACTGAGCTTGTTAAACAGACAGGATAATCTTATTCAAAAATATTATAATTGGGGGAAAATTGAACTCATCTTCCCTAAAACAAAAGGCAGGAGACTTCTGAAGCTCTGGGGTAAGCTAGTGGAAAAGCACTGGAAGACAACAGTAGGGGTAGTGGCCCATATGATCAGACCATCTGTGTTTGCTAATCGAGACTTATCTAAAGCTTCTTCCCTCCCGTGAGACTAAAAGATAGGGGCACTAACTTTCTTGATTATTGCATTTCAAAGGAATGGCTTTCAGGTCCTTGTAAAGACATTCTTAAGTTATAGAACGTTAACCAAAAGAGGCAGAGGAAACATTTATAATTGCAAACTTTATTGAGTAAATGCTTTAAGAAAATGGAGGTGAGGGGCTTGGTGTCAGAAAGAAATAAATCTGTGTTGTTTAGTCAAGCTGGGGAAACTTTAAGGCCATATCGGTATCTTGTTCAGAATCTCAGAATTAATATTTCTAAAACCTTCTCAAATAATTCCTATGCCTGACTAGTTTAGGCCCCACATAATCATGACATTCTATAGCAGTCTAATTCAAACTGATGACTAAAGTGAACTTAAATTGAGGTTGTTTTCCTAACTACATAGCCGTGCATGTATGTTGTTCTCTCTTTGTAAATGAAATTGATTTTGTTTTCACTTCCACCCACAAATAATTTTGCTCATTGTTTTTAACAAACTATTGTACTATTTTATATCTGGTATTCTTCATGTTGCAAACTAAGTTAAAACCAGAAAATAATTTTTAAAGTTATAAAATTCAGTAACACATAGTCACACCAAGAAAATTTCCACAATGTTTCTCATATGTCACAACAGTGGCAAAGCCAACTTGAGCTCTGTTAATGTAAAATTAAAACATTGTGCCATAGTTGGGCCATTTACTTTAAGCTTTTAAGCAAATAAGCAGGTAGAAGAAACTTCGCCAACTTCTGATAGTAATGACTTTTAGGGTGTCTAAACTCCTCTTCATTTCTCCAAAGTTAGTGACCCTATCAGAAATTCCTGGGAGGAATGGTGACTGGTCATTAAAACAGTGAGATGCCCTAAGTAAAATGAAACATAATAGCTTCTCCCATTTCAACAGAAGTAGAAGGACTCCGGTCCTTCAGCCACCACTGTACTAACAGCATCTTTTCCAGCGAGTATCTCTTAAACATTTTTTAAAAATTCTGCTTCATGGATCCTTCAGCCCAGCCTCTGCTGATGCTATGCAAAATGCTGGACATCACCAAGGATCTTAGTTTAAGGACCCTTTTGCCTGGTTCTGGCACTTGAGTTAAGAGATTTCTTTTAGCAATGCCCTCTGAGGCTTGCTTAAAGGTTTTAATCCAATTTCACAAGGAATTGTGCGTATCTAAAAATCTTTAGTTGAGATCACTAGCCAGATGGCTGTGATCAAATAGGGATAATTTGTGTGACCTTCACTAAGATCAGCATTGCTAATGTAGGCAGAAAAAATGTAGCTGATGTCTTTGTCCACCAACTATTCATAGATCTGTGCTCTGGCTGTATCTCTACACAGCACAGTGAACTGGTGATCTCATAGGTTTTTAGATTAAATTAAGTCAATTGATATTAAAATTTTTTTTCAGGTTAAATCAATTACTATATCGCATGATTTATTAATAGGACTTTTATTTACTTAATAAGTAGGCTTTTATTAAAGTAATACTTTTTATCATATTGTTTATTTTCATATTTTTTATAATTCTGGAATGCCATGTTAAATCAAGTTTAGCCTATAGCTGCTTTCTTATATATTTTAAGTTCAGCCTAAAAGTTTCTCTGTACATCGTGAACTGAAAGCTAAATAGATGTGTAAACAGACTGTAGCCTACTCTACATTTTGCTTGTGCAAATATTTTTTTGAAATTTTTATGAATTTTGTCCAAAAAGCACAGAAATACACTTACCTAAAGCATATTTCTTCTTTTTAAAAATTATATTAAAGTGTAATATTACTAGCATCACATTGATACTATTTGTAATATACTGTGGAAATATATGCTATGTTTGATAAATTAGTTCAGCTTAAAAGTTATGACTCTGACTTAAAAGAGAGATTAAAAATAAATAAGTACAATGTAATCTATCAAAGACAGATTCAAAAATTTCATGCTGAATTTTCAATAGAGTACCCAATATCCATGTAAAACTATCGAGCACTTGAAATGTAGTTAGTCCAAACTGAGATATTTGTAAGTGTAAAACTATACATTAAATTCCAAAAACTTAGAAAAAAACATATTTTTTGTATTGTTTACATGATAAAATGGTAATATTGGGGGGTATATTAATAACATTTGGACATATTAAATGTCTTAAATAAATAACACTTGTTTCTTTTCATTTTTAATGTGGTTGCCACACAACTTAAAATTACATATGTGATTTGTTTTGTGTTGCTTTAACACCTTGGCAAATTTAATTTTGTCTTTAACTTCAATGATTTATTTGGTCTATGACTCCCTAGGTTTAGACCCAGGTCTATGACTAGGTCTAACCCTGGTCTATGACTCCCTAGTGTTAAAGTATAGGTTACAAAAGGAGTAATAAAATTACTGCCTCAGAATCATTTTCCACAAGTGAAATCAACAGAAATATTTTTACATCGCCAATACTCAAGCATTGTTGACCTACCAAAACAGTTAATTCATTACCTCAGTTTTTTCATCCTTGACCTTATTCCTTAGATTTAAAAGCTCGTTTGAGTGTAACTAGTTACACTAAATAACCATGACTATCTCCTTACCTCTAGCATCCAATCTAATTATTTCTGTATCAGTGCTCAAAATTCCTATTTTTACAAGAGGTTTATTTGTGTATTAGTCTGTTTTAGGTTGCTAATAAAGACCTACTTGAGACTGGGTAATTTATAAAGGGAAAAGGTGTAATTGACTTACAGTCCAGCACAGCTGGGTAAGTCTCAGTAAACTTACAGTTATGACAGAAGGGGCAGCAAACACATCCTTCTTCACATGGTGGCAGCCAAGAGAAGTGTAGAGTGAAGAAGGGGAAAAGTCCATCTTAAAACTACGACATCTCATGAGAACTATCACAAGAACAGCATGAAGGTAATGACCCCTGTGATTCAATTACCTCCCATTGGGTCCCTCCCAGGACACATGAGGATGGGCACTACAGTTCAAGATGAGACTTGGGTGGGGACACAGCCAAAACATATCAATTTGTGGGAATATATTGACTTTGTCAGAGCTTCTCTAAATTAAATATATATATATATATATATATATATATATATATATATATATATACATATATACATATACACACACATATATTAAATATATATATATACACACACACATATATATGATAGTTCTTATGAGATGTCATAGTTTTTATATGTAATACTTAGCCTGTATGGTTCTCTCTATAGGTCCTCTGAAGTCCAGTTTCATAGCTAGCAGCAAGGTCCCTCTTAACAGGCTCAGAACATTGGGAATATTAAAACATACACAGTGACACCCTTTGATTTAATGGGGAGAAGAGTTAATCTCATCTCCTTTATTGAGTGTCCCAGAAGCTGATAATAGGGAGAGAGAATGGAAAATTTAGAAGGAAAATTATAACTGAAGAAGTGAGGCTGTCTGGATCAGAAAGATCAGGCTAAACAGCAAAATTAAGGATATTTCTGATGCAACGTGAGCCTATGCCCAGTTGTTCTTTGATTTGACTCCCCTCAAATAGGTGGTATCAACTAAAGAATTGTTTCATTCTTGGCCCAAGAATTTATCTGAAAAAGCCAAGGAATAGACAAAGAGGAGTGTCCATGATGAAGTTGAGAATGAAAAAGAATATAGAGATCAATAAAGCAGATTAGCCCAGGTACTGCATAGCCATTGACAGTGAGCATCGCAGGATGCTGACTGGAAAACAAAGTGAACATAAGAGCACAAAAAGAAAATTAAGTTACAAGTAACAGATCTGATTGTGAGTAATAATCCCCCATTCCCAGGGATTGCTAGAGAAACTCTTTAGGGAAGATAATTATAAAAACAGCCTACGTTTCCAAAGGATACTAGAAACATCTTGAAGTCTCATCAGGTCAGGACATAGAGAACTTTTCTGAGATATTATTGTAAATATGGCAATTGATTATACTCTCTGGTGCTTTAGACCAGAGAAAAGACAGCACGTTAACAAAAGTTGCATTCTTATTCAGCTTTCCCTACTCACACATTTGTATTCTCTCTTGAAATTTAAGTCATAGTGTCTATACTTTGGGGTCAAGCCATTCTGGTCAAATTTAGGACCCATCAGAGTCTCCTTTGATTATAATTCTTATGAAAGGTATCTGTAAATTTCAGTAGTGAGTATTTTGTCATATAAGTTCAGGCTTCCCTCAGGTTTATCTTTTACATGGAGCACTGTGATATATTGTTTAGATTTTAAGATAATTTTTCTATTATTTTCCAATGCCTGTGTTGAAAAATTCTTCTTAGATCAGCTGGCCATATCTGCTTCTCATTAGTTTTAAGTGACTTGCCTTAATGACTTCTTATTCTGTGATAAAACAGCCCAGTGGAGCCACTCAGTGGAGGACAGTCCTAGGAATGGAATTCCACTGAAATTATTCTTTGGTCTGATCTAATAGCTTGGCTTGTTTCCTGTGAGAGATACATGCACTTACTTATACAGACCTTTCATCCTCTGATCTTTGAAAAATCACCTGATTGAGCCCCTGTCCTTTTCCAGCACCCTGCTAGATGTCAAGGATAGAGTGGTAAAGAGAATTTGAAAATGATATATATTAAAATGAAATTATTTAACTCCCAGTAGTAATTAGTAATTAACCTTTGCCTATGACTATGGAAATTAAAAATATAACCATTTTGTAATGCTCATTTTTTCACTGCTCATGTTGCCACATTCTAGTTTCCAATGACATGTGTCCAGATGATTATGTGGTCTTGTTGATTTCTAGCTGAAATATGTTAAACCAGGACTCATCTTTCTACTTCTCTTCCTCTTGTTCATTCAGAGTGAATAGTTTGAAATGTACCATTTTGGAGGAAAAGCAAAATAATGTGATATTTGTTGTCTACTAATTCATTTCTTCATTCAATAAACAATTAAGTGAAGACTATTCACCTGAATTTGATAGTCATTAATTACAACTGTGACATACTAATTACTAGGGCCATCTTAAACATCTCTTTTCCTTCAAAATCAATTATATGGATATGACTCTCTTCATATCTTTCTCATTTATTTATCTTTCTAGTGAGACTGCCTAGAATGCCTAGTTCCTGCCACGGTTTGCTTTCCTTAAGGATATAGAACTTTTGCTCTTAAATGGACACGTCAATAGAGTGGTAAGGAGGAGAATAGACATCAAGAAGATACTAAACTGAAAAGAGAGGCCATCTGATCATGTTAGCAGTAGTGAAGATGGGGAAAGTGCTGAAACATATTTAGAACATAGCATTGCAAAGACTATCTTTTTGAAAAGATATATAGGATGAGGAAAAGTGAGTCTAAAATGGCTTGTTTAATGTGTAAGTGCTTTGCAAATTTGTGTGTGTGTGTGTATGTGAAAAAGTGTTCTAAACATTTTTTCCTTGGTCTCCTGTGAAGTGCCCTCGGATTAGTTGCAAGTATGTGTGATTAGTAACCGGTTTGTGGCCAGAAGGAAACATAACACAAGTATTGGATGGAGAAATAAAATAGTTGAGAACAAAATAACTAAAGCCATCTATTCACTTATTTCTTGAAATTTGAGCTAATGATGGTTATTGTTTATTTTGCAGAGCCAGATACTCTGAAATGCTTCACATGCATTATATAGATTAATATTAATACTAACCCTATGAATTAGGTACTATCATTTTTCGCTTGTTATAGATGATAAAACTAAAGCCTGGGTAGTTTAGCCATTTGTCCATATAATTTCACAGAGTGAGAATTAGAATAAACCTGAATATTATGGACGATAGACTGGACTAGTAATACAGAAACTCAATGTCTCTATTATAAAATAGGTTTAAATGCTCCTGAAGGGCAGAGACTTTATCTTTTTGCTTTGGAGTACATTAACAATTCACCATGGATTTTATTTTTTATATTGACTTCAAATTTTTTTATTTCTGGGGTTACTTTTTACTTTGATAGTTGCGGCAATCTAATTTTATGTGTAGAAATTATACTACTTAGCTTTATCTGTCTTAATAGATTATTTTTTATTCCCTGTGTGGGAATTGCAAACAAGTTGATATTCTACATCAATAAAATATTTTTAATGAAGGCTGATAATTCTTCTTAAAAATTGCCTAATGTAAAGTTTTGATTTTTGATAACTTCATATCAATCTCATCAGAAGAACTGGGAGTATAATGACCTCAAATCATTTCTTCCCAAAGTCATTTTTCAGTTACATCATCATTTTTATGTTTGATCAGCCTATATTATTTCCAGAAAGGGGCAATTTGGGGACAAATCTGAAGTCGCATGCAAGTCTTGTCATAAACGTTTTAGTGACAAAAATGTAATATTTTAAAAATAAGCATAACTAGTCAACAATTTTCAAATACTTGTTTATAGTATATTTGACTTTTGAAAACTTAAAATGAAAATAACTATAGATCTCTGCAATGTGTTCAGAAATTAAACATTTTATTATCATTTTAAAGAACTTCTGGTTTTAAATAAGTCCTCTAGTATAGCTTTTCAAGCTTTGGCCTACATCTGCATCATCTGGAAGTCTTCTTAAAATGCTGACTCCTGGATCCTACCCCCAAGAGACTCTGTGATTCAGGGTGTCTGAGGTAGTGTCCACGACCTTTCCTTTGTAACAGTGTCCTAGGTGATACTGCTTCTCTTTTGTGGATCATATTTTAAGGAGCATTGCTATAGTCCACATTTAAGACTATAGAGATACCATTGTGAAATGGAGCTAAAGCAAGAAATTAATCAAAACTTTAAAAAGAGGCAGATCTGTTTCCAGCCTCAATACTTCTTGTTTATTTGTTCAATCTCCAAGCTGAACGCCTCCCTTTAAAACAGAAAAACAGAACCAAAAGCGAAACATTTCACTTGTATAGTTTGAATAGTAAAAGACAAGCTCCATACATGTCTTTGCTGAAAAGTACATCCAATCAATCTGCGGACAGAAGCTGATCTGATCTATGTGATTCGCCTTTTAAATCTTATTCCATTTTGGCCATCCTTTTCTCATTATATCTAAAACACACTATTAGCGTATACAAAAATTAGAAGCTGTAATAGAAAAATAGCAAAGAGAGGTCATGAGAACTAGCAATCTTAAAATTGTAATTTACATTCCAGTGGGAGCCATATATGGAAAGACTTATTTTAATTTAATCCCCAGTGAGGGGTCCAATTTTAAGAGCAAAAACAAAACATTAAAATCGGCTCTCTATAATATAGTTAGATTATGAGGTAATAACATTTTGCAAGTTTCTCAAAACTTAGGCTCCCACACAGGTTTAATTTCTATAAGCCATTAGTTGAGAACATTTTTTTCTAAGAAATATATATTAAACAAAAATATGAATGGAAACAACTGTTTCAAATACCTCAAACTGTGAAATTTTCATGTAAAATATTTTTTATGAAAAGAAAGAGAAGATTAGGCTCTAATATAAGTTTTGAATTTCTCAAATTTCTCATTTGTTTTTTAGTATATCAGTGGGAACACAATGTCCTAAAGATAAAAAGGAAAACAGTTTTATCAAAATTCCCTTTTTGCAATTTTTTTAAAGAAAACCAAGTCAATTCAGACAGCATGATGAAAAATCAAACTAAAGTAGACAGGTCTGCTGTTTTTCTCTATTTGCCACCATTCCAGCTTCATTCTCCACCCTTTCTATGTTGCTCTCAGCCCAAGAACCCTGAGCACCCAACGTTCCCTTGACAGCTAGCTTTAGTTAGATTTGGATAATGAAAGCATGGGGAATTTAAAGGACAGGAGAGAAACTAAGATATTTCTTCCCTGCTCCCTGAATGCTATCATATTTATCCCTGACAATCATGCCTCTGTGACAGTAACTTCACTAGTACTTATCCAAGATTCTAGCTTTAAGGAACACGACTATCTGTTTCCCCCCTTTCCCTCCAAGCCCCTCAAGATGGGACTGTTTGTAGTTGTTGTCTGGGTATTTCAACATCTATTGCTTTATCTTTCAACCCAAAACCATTTTGTGTATTTCAGGACATTTAGCAACCCTCCTCGCCCTTATCAGAAACAAGTAGCACCCCTCACCAGTTAAAATAATAAAAAATGTGTGCAGATTTTACCAAATGTTCCTTGGGGCAAACGTTCTCCCCTAAACCAGCTGAGAACCATTGCCATCAACCATCTCACGGTCAATAAGTATTCTATTATTTAAAGTATGTTTAAATAATTGGAGTAGAATTTTGACTCATATAACAGAAAGTGATTCTTTTTTAAAATAGGAAAAATGTCAATAATGTTAGAAAAGTAAATCATGGTTAATTAAATCAGTATGGTAAGATTACATTAGACCATGAACAATCTTTAATCTTTACAAACGTATAGTAATAGTTTTTAATGGTGTAACTATGTAATTTTCTTAATAAAATATTATTTTCTCAAATTAAAACATTATCTAAACAATAAATAACATTCCCAAATGAATATATTACAAAACAATCATATATTACATGAAATCATGTAAATTATTCTAAATAATTTTAAGAATAGGCAACTTGCCCAAAGCATATAAGACTATTATTAGTAACATTATTTTTTTATTGTGGAAAAACAAGTAGTGTTAAAAATTTTTGAAAACATTTTTTAAAACATCACAAAGTGGTCAGTATTAATGCTGTTCACCAAGCACTTTCGGGCCTCAGCTTACTGAGCATAAGACATAATTACACTTATCTGCCCCAGTGAACTTAAGCCTCCACATATAGCTGTCTTCACCCAATCAAATATGTGCAGTGTCATTTTTTTCTTTTATTTTTTAGCATTATGTTCTGTAATTGGCTCTCATACTTAAACACAGTGATAGTAGGTATTGGTCAATCACACATATAATGATAATTAACATCAGTTAGTCATAATTACTTAGTACAGTTCGAACATATTTCATTTTTTATGCCAATCCTGAAATTTCAAGCTAGTGAAAACAAAGTTAACTTCTTGTTAACTCATCATTCATGATGAAGGTAGGGATAAAGCACTGCATATAATTATAAACATCTTAGATTAGATTTAATATCGTATTAATTCACAGGGAAATATATTTAATCTCTTAAATAAATTAAAAGCTAATATTTGTATCATATAATTCTTAGTACTTTAAGAAAAGTAAACTACTTTGCAATTAATTTTCTCTAAAATTATAAAATAATCCTTCAATTATTAGCTCATCTACCCTTAACCCCTGAGAATTGTGAAAACTGGAAGTCTGCTAATTGTAGCATATCTGAATTTCAACTCCATATCATTTAAATCCCCATCCAGTGATTTCCTAATATTATTTCCTTTCTAATACCATTAATTTGTAGATCACAAAATAGGGTAGAATATGTAGACTAACACGTACTTTTGTTCTCTAGCTGGCAGAAGTAATAAAAGAAAAAAACTAATATTTAAAAGTATCTGCAATACACCAGGAAACATGAATGGGTTATTCCACGTGCAAATTCATTTAATCCTCACATCTATACTGTAGGTGTTTGTTACTATTGCTGTTTATGTGGTATTTAAAATTATAGATGGAGCAAACTCAGCTATATTACTGTATTTCCCAAATCACTACTCAGATGTATCAACAGCAGCTGCTCTTGAAGCAGCTTTTCCTTCCTAAAAGGACTAGTGGAGTAGTAGCTTTGAGTGTCAAAATGTAGGGAGAAGTCAGCAAGCAGAAAAGAGTGAAGGTTAGGTTTTCTTTGTTTTGTTTTGTTTTGTTTTGAGACGGAGTCTCGCTCTGTCGCCCAGGCAGATCTCAGCTCACTGCAAGCTCCACCTCCCGGGACTACAGGCGCCCGCCACCTCGCCCGGCTTTTTTTTTTTTTTTTTTTTTTTTTTTTTTTTTTTTTTTTTTTTTTTTGTATTTTTTAGTAGAGACGGTGTTTCACCATGTTAGCCAGGATGGTCTCGATCTGCTGACCTCGTGATCCGCCCGTCTCGGCCTCCCAAAGTGCTAGGATTACAGGCTTGAGCCACCGCGCCCGGCCGAAGCTTAGGTTTTCTTTTGGCCATAGATTTCCGGCTCAAGCACATTGCACGTGGAAATCGTAGGGCAATCATTTTGGTTCTAGTTTAGTGATTCTTTGTTGCACTGGCATGAAGTTGGACAGGAGAATGATAGCATGTCTCAAATGGATATTCACAGGGGAATGTGAACTCTGTGGAGGCAGGATTTTTAGCTATGGAATTTGCTTAAATAAATTTCAAGTTATCCTGTTCAAAGCATCATCCCTAAAATATTGGGTATAGCTTAGTGAATTGTGTGTTGTTGGAAAAATCAATAAATAAATGAGACAATCAGATGCACATTTGGAAAACAAAATGAGAATGTGACAATTAAAATCAGAGGAAAAGATACTGGAAGAAGTGACAAAACACATGCATTATTATATTATAATTGTGAAATTTACCTCAGTAGTAGCCCATTATTTTTGTCTAATAAAAATTATCTTATAGTGTTCCCATAAAGATATAATTGTGTAAGTACTTAATGTGCATTGACTGAGAGAAACTTTTGCAGGTCTATTTGGGATACTATTGTATTGTAATACTATTGTCATACAAAATGCACATTGTCATAAGAGTAATGCCAATCTCCGTGCTAGAAACAGTCTAGTTAGTCACTGTTGCGACTATAGTCAATAACTTAGCACATACGAGTTTCAAAAACCAGCTTTCTGGAATATGATGTGTAAAACCTTAGTTTCTGCATTCGGATATTTGTGTGTGTGCATGCATGTGTGTGTGAGTCCAGTTATAGTCACCGTTGTGGCTATAGTCAAGAATTTAGCACATGCGAGTTTCAAAATCCAGCTGTCCGGAATATGATTTGTAAAATCTTACTTTCTGCATTTGCATATTTGTGTGTGTGTGTGTGTGTGTGTGTGTGTGTGTGTGTGAGAGAGAGAGAGAGAGAGATTAGATGAGATGTTAAAACCTCTTTAAATTTCAAAACAGATATTTGGTTTATTACTCTTTATCGTTTCTGAGCCATAATATCATGTTGGTTGAAAATTAGTCAGGATTGGAGAAGAATTATGCTTATTTTTGGAACTTAATTGTTCTGTGTCAGCTTTCACTACTGTTTCTCCTCCCCTCCATTGACTTCAGCCACAAACAAGTCTTTTAAAATACTCTGCTACATTATAGCAGAATAGCCTGGTGAGTGAGGAGCTAGCAGCCGTAACAGAAACCATTAAACCTTACACAAATGATGCCAGTAAGGTTTGCCAGAGCAGCAGTGCTGCATTCAATTATAAATAATAACACGACTACAAGTGCATGCCCTGGGCTTTCAGCTGATTAAATATCATAACTATGCAGGCTCCAGTACAGAGGTATAAAAGAAAGATTTTCAGTTTTTACCTAGAAACTGAAACTCTATCACTTAAATGTTAATTGGTGTTACATTGTGCAACAATGCTGTGAACTGAAAAGGCAAGGCAAGGACTCCCTGCTGTAATGTTAAAATGGTATGCATCCATTATCGGCTTGCTAAATTATCAGTAGTTTGTACACCATCTCATCTAGTTGAAATAATCCAGGGGAACAGTAGGTGGTGAATGGGACAAATCTGCAAACTGACAAATAGATTCAGTTCATGAAGATCTGAATTGTATCTTACTATCACATATCCTAAATTTTCTGTCTATAAATGATTAATAAGAGAAGCAATTTAAATGAGACTTAGTCAATATTAGAGGTAATGTCATATAGATGTGAACTTTTGTAATTAAGTGGCATATGTAATATTTTGTACTATGTACGTAATATACACAAATAAAAGTAAATATTCAATGTTGTCAATATTTTTTTTTCAAGATGAAATCTTGCTCTGTCACCCAGGCTGGTGTGCAGTGGCACAATCTCGGTTCACTGCAACCTCCACCTCCCAGGTTCAAGCAATTCTCCTGCCTCAGCCTCCCTAGTAGCTGGGATTACAGGTGCCCGCCACAACACCCAGCTAATTTTTGTATTTTTAGCAGACACAGCATTTCCCCATTTTTGCCAGGCTGGTCTCAAACTTCCGACCGCGTCATCTGCCTCAGCCTCCCAAAGTGCTGGGATAACAGGTGTGAGCCACAGTGCCCGGCCTCAATGTTGTCAATATTTATATTGAGTTGTAATGTCAGATTCCTGGGGATTGTTCTGACCAAAACAAAACAAAAAGGAGTCATACTCATTGAAATATTCATAACTCATTTTACTCTCAGCAACAGCATGAGGGAAATCACTGTCTCCAATTGACGCAGGAGGAAAATGCTGTTCAAGAGTTGATGTCAAGAGAGGTATACAATAAGTCAAGATGCCCATTTCTAATTCCCAATTTTGATCTCTTTGTACTGGAAAATGATATTATTTACAAATAAGTCAAAATTGAGTGTAGTGGTGAAATAGGTTTGTCTCTTTTTTCAAATTTTCATATTTTGTTAAACTTGCACATATTTTATTATATGGAAGAAGCCCCATAATCCCTCAGGGACTCATTTCATAAAAATATAGATAATTAAAGTACTTAATTATGTGAACATTTTTACCAGTCTACCTTTATTGATTTAGCATAGTTTGTTGGTAGTCATGAATGTTTTTAGATATGCACATGAAAAATTAATTGGCTGTGATTGATAAACTCTAAGTTGTACATACATCTGTATGACCTTTCACCTGATAGATTTATTAAGAGTTTGATAGCATTTTTATTGTATGTATCCTAGTGTATGGGGGAGTAATTTGTGTTAAATTATAGTCTTTTTTAATAGAAAATAATAAGACTGTACTAAGATTTGATAAACCCTAGAATTGTTCTGGTACAATTCAGGTAGCCCTCAGCAGTATGTGGCTACATGAATTTATTAAAAATTATGTAAAATTTATAATTTAGTTCCTTAGTCTCACTAGCCATCTACATACTGTCTAGCTGCAAGTGGCTAGTAGCTACCAAATTAAACATTTTCATTGTTGCAGAAATTCTACCAGACAGTGTTATTTAAGAACATAAATAGCTCATAAGACACTGGGGTGTTTATATAATTTTTCACATAAGATATACTAGAAATACTAAATATATAATATTCACTTTAAGTATAATATTTATGACTCAAATATTGCAACTATCACAAGGAGGCTTAAAATAACTTTAGTTAACATGGTAAAGAATTGAGTGACAGGAACAATACAGAAGATGTGTATGAAAAATTCCTTTTACAGATGACAAGCAGTAAGAATGCAGCTGAAAAGTGAATCACTGAATTTGAAGACAGGTCTACAGATATTATCCAAACTGAAACCCAAGGAGAAATAAAAGAGTAAAAATCATCACTAGTCATTATCATAATCATCCAGACAATATAGCAGAATATCAATGTAATATCTGTGATTAGAATCTTAGAAAGATGGGAAAATAAAATAGGTCAGAAGAAATATTTGATGTAATGGCTAAGACTATTCAGAAAATAATAAAAACCAACAATCCACAGTTTCAATTAGTTCAGAGATATCTAAGAGGCAAATAATAATAACAATAATAATAAAATGAATGCACAAACAAATAAAGCAAGACATAGCACCAGAGGGTAGACAGCTTTGCAGAGAAGGAATTCCAGAAATCTACAGAGGGGTCCTTTTGAGTGTTTAGAAGAATGCTAATTAGTGAGTACATTGATGGAACTACCCAAGGTCAAGGAAATAACCATGTGAAAAATTTAAGAAAACAGATTCTAACACTGACAAAGGGGAGGAAATAGGGCCTATTCCTACCAGGCAGGGTGAAATATCTCAAAATTCCTGGAGCAATATGTGGAGTACTCAGAAACATCTTGACTCAGTACTAGGAAATATTTAATCCTAGACTAAACACTAATCTAACATGATGAACCTTAAAAGACCATTGTATTAGTCCATTTTCATGCTGCTGATAAAGTCATACATGAAACTGGGCAATTTACAAAAGAAAGAGGTTAAATTGGACTCATAGTTCCATGTGGCTGAGGAGGCCTTACAATCATGGTGGAAGGCAAGGAGGAGCAAGTTACATCTTATATGGATGGCAGCAAGCAAGAATAGAGAGCTTGTGCAGGGAAACTACCCCTTATAATATGGTGTGATCTCATGAGACTTATTTGCTATCATGAAACCAACACAGGAAAGACCTGCACCCATGATTCAATTACCTTCCACCATGTTCCTCCCACAACATGTGGGAATTCAGGATTAGATTTGGATGAGGACACAGCCAAACTATATCATTCCACCCCTGGCCCCTCCCAAATCTCATGTCCTCATATTTCAAAACCAATCACACCTTCCCAGCAGTCCCCCAGTGTCTTAACTCACTTCAGCATTAACTCAAAATTGCACAGTCCAAAGTCTAATCTGAGAAAATGCAAGTGCCTTCCACCTATGAGCCTGTAAAATCAAAAGTAATTTAGTTAATTCATAGATACAATGGGGGTAGAGGCATTGGGTAATATAGCTGTTCTAAATAAAAGAAACTGGCCAAAACCAAGGGGCTACAGGCCCCATGCAAGTCTGAAATCAAGCAGGGCAGTCAAGCATTAAAGCTTCAAAATGATCTCCTTTGACTCCAAGTCTCACATACAGGCCATACTGTTACAAGAGGTGGGTTCCAATGGTCTTAGGCAGCTCTGCCCCTTGTGTCTTTGCAGGTTACAGCCTCCCTCCTAGCTGCTTTCACTGGCTAACAGTGAGTGTCTGTAGCTTTTCCAGGTAAAAGGTGCAAACTGTCAGTGGATCTACCATTCTGAAGTCTGGTGAATGGCGGCCTTCCTCTCACAGTTCCACTAGGGGGTGCCCTAGTAGGGGCTCTCTGTGGGGACTCTGACCCCACATTTCCTTTCCACACTGCCCTAGCAGAGATTCTCCATGAGAGCCCCGCCTCTGCATCAAATATCTGCCTGAAGATCCATGCATTTCCATACATCCTCTGAAATCTAGGTGGAGCTTCCTAAACCTCAATTCTTTACTTCTGTGCACCTGAAGGCTCAATACCACTTGGAAGTTGCCAAATCTTGGGACTTGCAGTGTCTGAAGCCACAGCCCTAGCTGAACCTTGGCCCCTTTTAGTCAAGGTTTGAGCAGCTGGGATGCAGGGCACCAAGTCTTGAGACTGCACATAGAATGGGGACTCTGGACCTAGCCCATAAAACCATTTTTTCCTCCCAGGCCTCCAGGCCTATGATGGGAGGGGCTGTCACACCTTGGAGACATTTACTCCATTGTCTTGGGGATTAACATTCAACTCCTCGTTACTTATGCAAATTTCTGCAGCTGACTTGAATTTCCTCTCAGAAAAAGAGATTTTCTTTTCTATTCCAATAGCGAGGCTGAAAATTTTCTAAACTTTTATGCTCTCCTTCACTTATAAAATCGAATGTCTTTAACAGTGCCCAAGTGACCTCTTGAATGCTTTGCTGCTTAGAAATTCCTTCCACAAGTTCAAAATTCCACAAATCTCCAGACAGGGGCAAAATGCCAAAAGTCTCTTTGCTAAAATATAACAGAAGTCACCTTTGCTCCAATTCCCAACAAGTTCATCATCTTCATCTGAGACCACCTCAGCCTGGACCTTATTGTTCATATCACTATCATCATTTTTGTCAAAGTTATTCAACAAGTCTCTAGGAAGTTCCAAATTTTTCCACATTTTCTTGTCTTCTTCTGAGTCCTCTGAACTGTCCCCACATCTCCCTGTTACCCAGTTTCAAGGCTGCTTCCACAGTTTTGGGTATCTTTTCAGCAACACCCCACTCTACTGGTACCAATTTACTGTATTATTTCATGTTCATGCTGCTAATAAATACATATCCAAAACTGGGCAATTTATAAAAGACAGAGGTTTAATTGGACTCACAGTTCCACGTGGCTGAGGAGGCTTCACAATCATGGTGGAAGGCAAGGAAGAGCAAGTCACATCTTATATGGATGGTAGCAGGAAAAAGAGAGCACTTGTGCAGGTAAACTTCCCCTTATAATACCATCAGATCTTGTGAGACTTGTTAGCTATCATTAGCTATCATTAGTATAGTATGGGAAAGACCTGCCCCCATGATTCAATTACCTCCCACCGGGTTCCTAGCACAACATGTGGGAATTCAAGATGAGATTTGGTTGGGGACACAGCCAAACCATATCAACCATTCATGTTTTCATGAAGGGATTAGAGTATCACCACCAAGTAATGTAACTACACCACTAAACAACACTGAACATTATTTATAGGAATATAAATATTTGCACCCAATTTTTAAAATTTACAATGTATGTCAATCAATAAAAAATTACAAGACATGCAAAAATGCTCATAGAAATAATCCGTGAAAAGGAAAAATAATTAGTCAAGTGAAGTAACTCAGGAATGGAAAACCAAACATTGTATATTCTCACTCATAAATGGGAGCTAAGCTATGAGGATGCAAAGGCATAAGATTGACACAATGAACTTTGGGGTCTCAGGGATAAAGTATGGAAAGAGGGTGATGATGAAAGATTACAAATAGGGTGCAGTATGTACTGCTCGGGTGATGGGTGCACCAAAATCTAAGAAATCACCACTAAAGAACTTACTCATGTAACCAAACACCACCTGTTCTCCAATAACCTATGGAAATTAAAAAAAAAAAAAAAAAAAAAAAAAAAGATCCTGGACTGTCAAAGGTACCAGTAGGACAGTAGGACATTACATTTTTTTCTTATTTTCAGAGTTCTGTAGAAGCATAAAGAGTAAAAAGATGCAAATATAACTTTTGGGGATGAAAGTGCAATATCTGGAAGAAAATATACACTAGATTCAATAAACAGTTTAAACATTGCAAAGAGAAAATATTAGCTAATCTGAAGACATAGTAATAGGAATTATTAAACACAGAATGCAAATAACACAAAGAGAAATGGTGAGCTATGAAACAACTTTATAAGAGCTAATAATATACATGTAATTGAAGTCACCAAAAGGAGGTCAGAAAACTATGTGAAGAAATAATGACTGTTTTTCAAATATGAAAGTACCGTAAATCCACAAATCTAGGACGTTCAGCAAAGCTCAGGTACAAAAATCCTGAATAAAATGACACTTAAGCACGTTATCCTCAAATCATTCAAAACCAATGATAAAGGAAAAATCTTAAAGACAGACAGAAAAAAGACACATTACACACAAAGAGAAGTAAAAGAGAAGATTGATAGTAGATTGCTCATTGTAAACAAGCAAGAAAATGCATTATTTTAGGGCACTAAAAGGAGAAAAAAAGACTACATAGAATTCTATATGGAATAAAAATATATTTCAAAAAGTAGAGTAGAATAAAGACTTATGTGGCTATACAAAAACAAATAATTTCTTATCAACAGGCCCACACTAAAGGAATTATTAAATAAATTTCCTTAGAAGAAAGAAAATGAAATTAAAGTCTTAAAAAAGGAATAGTATGTACCAGGGCTTTTTTGGGGTTTCTCATCTGTGGTATAAATGGGGCACATGCCATTGAGAGTGTGTCTGCCCCAGGAGGCTTTCTAAGTCTTGGGGCAACTGGTTTTCAATGATCCTAGGCTTTTGTTGTCTCTTGATGCCTTATTTGTCAAATACAAATTTACTTCAAATAACTTGTTGCATGTGAGTGTGTTCAGCACACTCAGATAAGTTGGTAACCACTAAAAAGTGAAAGTGAACCTGCTTCACAAGGGGTTGCACTTTTTTTTTTTTTTTTTTTTTTTGAGACAGAGTCTCCCTCTGTGGGCCAGGCTGGAGTGCAGTGGCACGATCTCGGCTCACTGAAATCTCTGCCTCCCGGGCTCAAGCAATTCTCCTGCCTCAGCCCCCCAAGTAGCTGGGATTACAGGGATGTGCCACCATGACTGGCTAATTTTTGTACTTTTAGTAGAGATGGGGTTTCACCATGTTGGCCAGGCTGGTCTTGAACTCTTGACCTCAGGTAATCCACCCGCCTTGGCCTACCAAAGTCCTGGGATTACAGGCGTGAGCCACCGTGCCCATCTGGGGTGGGGGGCACATTTTTGTGGGCTTTTCCTCCAGTAGCCCCACCTTGTTCCCAAGGTGAAGATTTAGGAAAGATGTCCTCATGGCTCTGGCAGGAGAAGGGGATCAGTAATCATTATTTCTCAGAGGTTTTTCTCTAATAAAAAGCCTGTTCTCCAAGGAGAAACATATTTCCTGAGATTTATCTCAGCTGGCAGATCGTTTCTCCCACTTCAGTCCTTTCTGACTTTCATGGTTTCCCTAAGGGGAAAAGAGTATACATAATCAACAGGGGTCAGGGCTTTAGGAAAATGGATTGGGAAGGCTGCAACCAAGGGAAGAAATTAAAAGATGACTGCAAAGGTCACAGCCTAGAGACACAGACCATTAAGAGAGTACATTTAACCTTACCATTGTAGAACTTTTTTTCTTCCTCACACCTTACCATCATTCCATTGCATATCTGCTATAACCATGGATTACAGCTGAAAGAGTTGAAGATACAGGCTGTTTCTGAGAAGTACTTAAGTAAGATTAAGGTCAAGATAGAATAGAAACAAGGACACGAGAGGAATTTGAAGAATATGGCACATATAGCTACAACAAACATTAAAGAGAGTCAATTTTTAGTCATATTAACACAAATTCTCACACTAAACGCCTAAACCTAATTGTGTGTGTGTGTGTGTGTGTGTGTGTAAGAGAGTGTTATTCATCTCAGCCTTCTGGATTTGTATTTTATTAATCTGTCTGTTATTCACTTTGTAAAGTTTTTGTCTATTATTACTATCTTTTTTTGTCTCTTATTATAGCACCTAAACACCCTAAACTTGATTCTACATAAAGAAAACAAAAAAGGAAATTGAAGAAAAAAAAGAGAATTGAAGAAAAAATACATAAAAGGAATATGTAATCTTTTATTTTTCTTATTTTTCATTAATCTAAATAATAATTATTTGTTTAAAGAAATGTTGGCAAGAAAGTATTAGGTTATATAAGTTTCTATTACTGGAATAAAATTTTAGGATTTCAACAACAATGAAATAAAACTACAAAAAATATGGAAAGGCAAAATAAAGAAACAAAAATTCCTCTGTATGAAGAGCTAAAGCAACCATATTCAGATTCAGATATGACAATGATGTTGAAATCTTTAAACAGTGAATTTGAAATAACTATGATTAATACATTTAGGGATATAATAGAAAAAAATATACAACATGAAAGAACAGATGGTTAAGGAGACAGATGCAGACGATAAGAAGAAATCTAAATGACATGATAAAAATTAAGTACTATAACAGGGATAAAAAATGAATTTGCTGAACTTATCAGTAGACTGGATACACTTGAGGAAAAGGTAGTGAGTTTGAAGATCGGTTTATAGAAACTTCAAAAAATAAAATGTAAAGAGAAAAACTACACAGAACATCTAAGAACTGTAGGACAGTTTCAAGATGTATAATGTAATTGTACATTTGTATGATGTATAAGTGTACAGTTTATACATTTGTACAATGTATAATTGTAATTGTAATACTGGAAAAAGAAAGAGATAATGAAGCAGAAGAAACACCTGAAGTAATAATAGGCAAAAACTTACTCAAGTGAATGACAGACAACAAGCACAGATTCAGAAGGCTGAGATGAATAATTCACAAACACACACACACACACACCACATTCAAACAGCAAAAAATCAAAGACAGAAGAAAATCTTAAAGAAATCAGAGGAAAGGACAAAACAAAACAGAGTACTGTACTTGTGGAGGCATAAGAATAAGAATTACGATGACCTTTTCATCAGAAATGAGATGAGTAGGTATAGCATATAGTGACACATTTAAAGAGGTGAAAGAAAAACACGGCCAATCTAAAATTCCACATCAGGCAAAATTATCCTTCAAAATGAAGAACAAATAAAGACTTTCTCAGATAAATGAAAGCTGAGGAAAATTATCACCAGTACAGCTGTTCTGCAAGAAATATTAAACAAACTTTAGGCATACAGAAGATTATGTAGGTCACAGATTTGATTCTACATAAAGAAATGAAGAGTTAGAGAAAAAATACATAAAGGAAAAAATGTAAGCTTTTCTCTTAGTTTTAATTGATCTAAATAATAACTGTTTGTTTAAAGAAATGTTAGCAAGAAAGTATTTAATTGTAGCCTATAGATAAATCAAATGAATAACAGCAATGACACAAGTTACTTTAAGAAATAATTGGGAGCACATTGTTAAATGTACTTGTAGTACATATGATAGATGGTATCAATTGATAGTGGATGGGGATTACTTAAAATATGTATTGAAAACTTTGGATTGGCCATGAAAAGCAATATTTTCAAAAATATAGTTATGATGCTAAAAGAAGAGATAAAATAAAATATCATTCCATTATATTATAAATGAAAACAAGATAAGGCAAGAAAGTCAAGGGAATAAAGAAAAAGAAGAATGAATGCAACCAGCAGAAATCAGTTGCAATACATGGAAGCTCTTAATAAAATTTTTACAAATAATCACTGGTAAATATGAGCTGTCTCAATACATTAATTAAAAGATTGTTAGAATGCATTAAAAATTTACACCCAAGTATATGTTATCCATAAGAAACACATTTTAAATATAATGATACTAATAAGTTAAAAGCAAATATTAAAAAAAGATATATCATGCTAACATTAATAATAGTAAGCAGGAGTAGCTATATTAGGTTAAGACAAAGTAGACTTCTGAACGAGGAAAACTGCTTGGGATAAGAAGAGGCATTACATAATGATAAAAGAATCAATTCTCCAAGATGACAGAAGAAGCAATAATTTAGATGCACTTATAACAGAGCATCAAATATATGAATAAAATAACATAAGACTGAAAGGTAAATTAGATAAATCTACCTTTATAGGTGAAGATTTCAACATCCTTTTGAAAATAATACATCAATAATAGCAAAAATAGTAAGCATATAAATCACATGAACAGCATTAGCAGTCACCTTGTTCTAATTTACATTTGTAGAATACTCTATTCAACAACAAAAAACACACATTCTTTTCAAGCTTACATGGAACACAGGATATCAACAGTGTGATTTTTAAAACAAAATTTAATTAAAAAGAATACGAAGCATAAAAATACGTTTTCGGACCAAATGGAATTAAACTAAAATCAGTAATAGAAATGTAGTTGAAAAAAACTTCCAAATTTAGAAACTGAACAAGATACTTCTAAATGATACATAATTCAAATTAGTTATCTTAAGGGATCTTAGAAAATATTTTGAACTACATAAAAATGCAATATACCTTTTGAATAATTGTGAAGTATGGCAAAAGCACCACTTAGAGGGAAATTTATAGCACTAAAGTCTATATTAGAAAAAAGGGAAAGAGGTAAAATCTATAATCCAATAATCAATCAAACCAAAAGTTGTTTTGTTGTTGTTGTTGTTAATCTAGCTAAGTGTCTATTGATCTTAGTTATCCTTCTATAAACCTAACTTTTGTGAATGTATTCCTAGCTTTCAATGGAAGAATGCCATTTCTCTAAAATTTCTAACTTCTCAAAAAACAAACAAACAACAACAACAACAACAAAAAAGCGGGGGGAGAAGATCCACATAATCACAGTTTGCCATAAATGACAAAGCTGACGTTATAACTGATCCTACAGAAATACAAATGATCCTCAGACACTATTATGGAAACCCCTATGTATAAAAACTAGAAATTCTAGAAGTAGTGAATAAATCCCTAGAAACACACAGTCTTCCAAGATTGAAGCAGGAAGAAGCTGAAACACCAAACAGACTAATATCGAGTTCCAAAACTAAATCCATAATAAAGAACCTAACAAAAGATCTTTGGAACAGATGCAGTCACACTTGAATTGTACCAGACATACATAGAAGACCTGGTACCCCTTCGACTGAAACTATTCCAAAAAATTGAGGAGGTGGGAGTCCTCCCTAATTTGTTTTATGTGGCCAGCATTACCCTGATAACAAAACTTATCAAAGACACAGTGAAAGAAGAAAATTACAGGCCAATATCCCTGATGAACATAGACATAAATATCCTCAACAAAATATTAACAACCTGAATTCAACAGCACATCAAAAATTTAATTCACTGTGATCCAGTAGGCTTCATTCCTCAGATGCAAGATTGGTTCAAGATACATGAATCAATAAATGTAATTCAACACCTAAGTAGATTTAAAACAAAAACCATGTGATTATCTCAACAGATGTGGAAAAAGCTTTTGATGAAATTCAATATCCCTTCATGATAAAAAAAAAAAAAAAAAAAAAAAAAAAAAAAACCCTCAAGAAACTAAGTAGTGAAGGAACAAATCTCAAAATTACAGCCACCTCTGAGAAAGTCAAAGCCAAAATCATACTGAATGGACAAAAACTGGAAACATTCCCCCTGAGAACTGGAACAAGACAAGAATGCCACTCTCACCATTTCAACTCAACATAGTACTGGAAGTTCTAGCCAGAGCAATCAGGCAAGATAAAGAAACAAAAGACATCCAAATAGGAAAAGAAAAAGAAACAAAGTATCTCCTCTAGCGGATGATACGATTCTATACCTAGAGACCCCTAAAGACTCCACCAAAAGACTCTTGGAAGTGATCAATGACTTGAGCAAAGTTTCAGATACAAGAGACAAAAATCAGTAGCATTTCTATATACCAATAGCATTCAAATTGACAGCCAGATCAAGAACACAAACCCGGCCGGGCGCAGTGGCTCAAGCCTGTAATCCCTGCACTTTGGGAGGCCGAGACGGGAGGATCGCGAGGTCAGGAGATCGAGACCATCCTGGCTAACACGGTGAAACCTTGTTTCTACTAAAAAAAATACAAAAAAAAAAAACGAGCCGGGCGAGGTGGCGGGCGCCTGTAGTCTCAGCTACTGGGGAGGCTGAGGCAGGAGAATGGCGTAAACCCGGGAAGCGGAGCTTGCAGTGAGCCCAGATAGCCCCACTGCACTCCAGGCTGGGCGACAGAGCGAGACTCCGTCTCAAAAAAAAAAAAAAAAAAAAAAAAAAAGAGCACAAACCCATTTACAATAGCCCTCACAAAAATAAAATGTGTAGGAATACATCTAACCAAGAAGACAAAAAAATCTCTATAAGGAGAACTACAAAATCCTACTAAAGGAAATCATACATGACACAAATAAATGAAAAAGCATTCCATACTCATGTACTGGAAGAATCAATGTTGTTAAATGGCTATACTGCCCAAAGCCATCTACAGATTCAGTGCTATTCCTATCAAACTACTAACATTGCTTTTCCCAGAATTGAAACAAACAAACAAAAAAAAACTATTCTGAAATTCACATGAAACCAAAAAGGCCCGAATAGCCAAAGCAATCCTTATCAAAAGACAACAAAACCAGAAGTATCACATTCTGCAACTTCAAACAAACTATAAAGCTAGGTAACCAAAACATAATTGGAAAAAAAAAAATCTATTCTGAAATTCATATGGAACAAAAAAGTCCTGAATAGCCAAAACAATCCTTAGCAAAAGGCAACAAAACTGGAGGCATAACATTCTCCAACTTCAAACAAACTATAAAACTAGGTAACAAAAATAGAATGGTACTTATACAAAATAGACACATAGATAAACGAAACAAAATGTAGAAGCCAGAAATAAAGTCACACATCCACAGACATCTAATCTATGACAAGGTTGACAAAAATAAGCCATAGGATAGGACTTCCTATTCAAAAAATGGTGCTGAGATAGCTAGTGAGCCATATGTAGAATGAAATTGGACCCCTACCTTTTCACCATACACAAAAATTAACTAAAGACGGATTAAAGATATAAATAATATGATTCAAACTACAGTAATCCTAGAAGAAAACCCAACAAACACTATTCTGGGCATGGATCTTGGGAAATAATGTATGAGTAAGTCCTCAAAGGCGATTGCAACAAAAACAAAAACAATGGCAATTAAATGAATGAGCTTGCACACAGAAAGAAAGAAAAAAACACCACCACCACAGACAACAACAACAACAACAACAAAACTATTAAAGGAGTAAACAGAGAACCTACAGAATCGGGAAAAATATTTGCGAACTATGCATCTGACAAATGCGTGATATCCAGAATCTGAACTTCAACAACTGAACAAGCAAAAAACTAATAACCCCACTAAAAAATGGGCAAAAGACATGAACAGATATTTCTCAAAAGAAGACACAAGCAGCCAACAAACACATTAAAATGCTTATTATCACTGATCATCAGAGAAACAGAGAAATGCAAATTAAAACCCCAATGAGATACCATCTCCACACAACTCAGAATGACTATTATCAAAACGTCAAAGAATAACAGATGCTGCAGACAAAAGGGAACACTTATATACTGTTGGTGGGAATGTAAATTAGTTCAGCCACTATGGAAAGCAGTGTGGATATTTCTCAGAGAACTTGTGTTTGACCCACCAACCCCATCACTAGGTTTATATGCAAAAGAAAACAAATTCTTCTGCCAAAAAGACACACACACTCACATGTTCATCACAGCATTATTCCCAATAAGCAAAGTCATGGAATCAACCTAGGTGCCCACAAACAGTGAACTAGATAAAGAAAATGTTACCCATATATACCATGGAATATTATGCAGCAAAAATAATAATAATAATAATGAAATCATGACCTTTGCAGCAATGTGGTTGGAGCTGGAGGCCATTATCCTAAGCAAATTAATGCAGAAACAGAAAACCAAATACCACGTGTTCTCACTTATGAGTGGGAAAGAGATACGGGATACTCATGAACATAAAGACGCAACATTACACCCTAGGGGCTACTAAAGGGTTAAGGGAGGGAGAAGGACAAGGGTTGGAAAGCTAACTGTTGGGTACTATGCTCAGGATAATTTAACCCCCAACTGCAGCATCGCACAATATACCTGTGTAACAAACCTGGACATGTACCCCTGACTCTAAAATAAAAGTTGAAAAAGAAAAAACAATCTGTAATCAACTTTTCACCTTTGTAAATTATAGGAATAAGAGTAATTTAAGGTAAATGCAAGCAGAAGAAAAAATAAAAATTAGAACAGAAATATAAATTGAAAATAGGCAAACAATAGGAATAAATCAATGAAAACTAAAGCTGGTTTGTAAGATTAATAAAATTAGTAAACCTCTAGCCAGACTAACCAAAATTAAAAGGAGAGGATGCAAAGTACCAAGATTATAAATGAAAAAGGGGACATTACTATTGCTCATATGGACATTTAAAGGGTAGTTATGACTACAAATATATCTATGCCCATAAATTTGGTAATACAGATCTAAAGATAAGTTTATTGAAAAATATGACTATGTAGAAAATACTAAAGAATCTACAAAACAACTCCTGAAATTGGTAGATAAACATAGTGAGATTGTTGGGGCATGGTAGCTCACTCCTATGATCCTTGCACACTAGGAGGTTGAGACATGAGCAGACACTTCTCAAAAGAAGTATCTGTTCATGGATAGCTTGAGGCCAGGAGTTCAAGACTAGCCTGGGGTAACATAGTAGACCCTGTCTCTATTTTAAAAAATAAAAAATAAAATGTACTAAAGAAAATATATATATAGCAAGGTGGCAGGATACAAGATCAATATATGAAAGTTAATAGCCTTCCTATGCACCAGCAATGAGCGCATGATATTTGAAATTAAATATGATTTACAACTGTACTCCTATCAAAGACAAAAACAATAAATACTTGAGTGTTAGTCTAACAATACATATAATGTATCTCTATGAAGCAAATTATAAAACACTGATGAAAACAATAAAAGAAGTTATAAATAAATGGAAAGATAAAGATGTGTCATAATCATTAACTGGAAGACTTAATATGTTTAAGATGCTAATTCTTTCCAAGTTGATCTGTAGATTCAATGCATCGCCAACTCAAAACTCAGGAAGCTATTTTGTAGAGACTAGCAAACTAATATTAAAATTTTGATGGAAGGCAAAGATTTAGAATAGCCAACCTAATATTGAAGAAAAAGAAATTTGAAAACTTACAATATATTACTTACAGTTACTATAAAGCTACAGTAATTCAAGTTAAGTTTAGAATTAAAGAATAGATACATAGATCAATGAAACAGAATAGATAATTCAGAAGTAGACCTACACAAATACAGAAAATTGATTTTTTTACAATAGCACAAAGGCAATTCAATACAAAAATGATAGCCCTCCTTAATAAATGGTGCTGTAACAATTGGGCATCCATATCTCAAAAAAAAAAAAAAAAAAAAAAAAAACCAGACAAGACTTCAAATCTTTAACAAAATTAAAATAAAAATGTATTATAGACTTAAATGTCAAATACATAGGAGAAAATCTAGCCAACTTTAGTGATGACTGGGTGATGCGTTTTTAGATAGAACAACTAAAGTATGACTCACATAAGATAAATGTGTAGATTGGTTTCTATTAAATTTAAAACTTTATGTTCTGCTAAGGAAACTGTAAAGAGAATTTAGAGAATTGTCGCTGACTGGGAGAAATATTTGCAAAAGACACATATGATAAATCATTTTAGTTATAAAGGGTTTTGTGTAAAAATATATAAAACCTCCTTGAATTCAATAAAAAGGAAACCACCTAATTAAGAAAAATTAAAATGAGATGAACCTGAGGAGACACCTTACCAAAGAAGATATACAGATGAAAAGTAAGTGTATGAAGACATTCTCAGTGTTATTTGTCATTAGGGCAGTACAAATTAAAACGAGATACCATGAAAGTTCTATTAGAATTACAAAATTTAAAAAAAATACTGACATTCCCAAATGTTCTTAAAGATACTAAGCAATGGGAATTCTCGTTCATTGTTGATCAGAATGTCAAGTGGCACAATCACCTTCGAAGACAGTTTGACAATTTTTTACGAAGCTAAACATTGTCTTATCAAACAATCTATCAAATGTGCTCCTTGGCACTTACTGAAATGGTCTGAAAACCATTTACGTCCACACAGAAACCTGCACATGAATGTTTATACCATCTTTATTTGCAGGTCCTGCAAACTGGAAGCAATCAAGAATCTTTCCATAGGTGAATGGATAAACAAACTGTGGTTCATCATACAATGGAATGCTATTCAGCAATATAGAAATGTGCTGTTAAGCCATGCAAAGGCATGTGCAGATCTTAAATGTATGTTGTAAAGGGAAAGAAGCCGATCAGCAAGGCTACATTCCATTTCTCTGGAATAGGCAAACTTATACAGACCCTATAGGTTCTTATCGAGATTAGTGATTAACATAAATTAAAGCAGCAGTGAACGGGTTAAAGAGGTGAAATACATGGGACATTTTCAGACAAATCGGTCTTTTCCATATGACAGTGTAATTATGGATACATAGAACTCATATCAAAACCCATAGAAATTTACATCACGAAGATCTCAGTGTGTGCAAATTGAAAAAAAATAAATCGATTATATGTTCAGAGGATCTCAGGACTGAAATTATACTATAGCAAGATTCTAACAGCCTTATAAATATATAGAATAAATTCACTATTGCATGGAGTATTGACATGTAATTTTGGAAATATGTAGAATTATTAAAACTAAAGACAAAAAAACTGTAAATCAGTATTAAATTTTAGGTAATAAAATTGTTTCCCATGGAACTACAGGCAAACAATTCTGAAATCTCTCTTCATGTATACTGGCTTGAGTAATTAAGAAAACTGATATTGAATAATGGGAGACAGGTTTCTCACTGTTGGACTGGAAGGTCACAGATGGATAAGCGGGCCCAGAATGATCCTTGTGGAAATGGATGAAAGTAGAGGACATTGGTATGAACTCATAATTATATATATATATATAGTTTTTTACGATGCTAAACAATTTTTGTTATATATGTATATAAAACTATATATAGTTACATATAGAAATATATACGGATATGTGTATATACATGTGTCGATTAACACACATGTCTCTTCTTGCTCTGTTAGTTTAAAAAGCCGAGAATGAACGTTTCAGTCATATTTAATGCATCCAGGTCTTAATTACTTTGACCATTCTACATAAATGCAACCAGGATTTCTTGGAGAAGTGGCTGATTCAACCATTGGGGCAAGAAATATTAAAGATGAAAATAGAATCTCTTATGGTGCCAGAAAGTAAGGAAGTACTAAAATAAATGCACAAAACAAACGCCTCATTAATGGGAGTATGTCAACAGCAAACAGGAATCATTCTCAAGAGCTCCCAAAGGCCATTAAAGCAATATTTTATTATAACCCAAAGAGTGAAATAAAGATTCATGAGTCCATTTTGAAATAAAGGATTGAATAAATGAGTGAATGAATACATGCATTGATAAGAAGGAAGAAACAAAGACTTCTGCACCAAAAAAATGGAAAATAATGTACAGAGATTATCTGTCCTCAAGCTTAGGGAGCATAACTTCCCACTTCTCAAGTTTGGACTCCAAATAGCGACTTTCTTCCAGTTATGGAAAAAGAGACAAGTACATTAACTCAGTAAGGTGATCATAGTTAGGATCAATTGTGATAAAACATGTTGATAGTATGCACCATTAATATGGTGGAGAATGACATTTTTACCTTCATGTTCCTCCTCTCCAACCCCATAACTCCTAGTCTAACAATAGGAAAAACATCAGACAAATCCCAATTGAAGAACTTTCTACAAAATACCTATTAATCCTCAAAACTCTTAAGGTTATGGAAAACAAGAAAAATCTGAGAAACCTTCATAGTCAAGAAACTCTTCACTAGGAAAATGACTGCTTAAATGTAATGTGATATCCTGTATGTGATACTGAAACAAAAAAGTGATGGTAGGTAAAAATTAAGCATTTCTGAATAAAATACGGATTTAGCTAATAATTATACTATATCAACATTGTTTCATTAATTGCAATAAGTATATCTTATTAATACTAGATGTTAACAATTGGGAAACCTGGGGTAGTTTGTATGTGAATTGTACTGTCTTGAAAATAGATTTATAGATCTAATTCTATTCAAAAATGAAAAGTAAAAAATAAAGGCAAAAGATTTGAATTAAAATTTTATAACAGATATATGAGTGTAAAATAAAATGTGAAAATATGCTCAACATTATTAGCTCTTAGCTAAATGCAGATTAACTCTACATACCTACAAAAACATCTAAAATTTTTAAGAATCTGGCAGTTTCAAGTGGTGGAGAGGATGTAGAACAAATGGAATCCACATACATAGTTACTGGGGTTGAAAAATGATGTAATCACTTTGGAAAATCATTCAATAGTTTATTGGTAAGTTAAGCAAATATTAATGTATCCTAAGCCATTAATCTCCCTCCTAGGTAGTGAACAGAAATAATAGTAAATGGCCAAACGCAAAATGATATATACGTTTATAGAAAATTTAGTCATAATTGAAAAAGAAAAAAAAACTGGAAATACATCAACTCCCAGTCTGGTGAATAGATGAGCAACATTTACTACAACTTTCCACATAATAGAATACTATCCAATGTTGTAAAAGAAGGAACAACTGATACATGGCACAACACAGACCAAATACAGATGCATTGTTATGTGAAATAAACTAGACTAAAGAAGCCTACAGAGTGGGTGCAGTGGCACACAACTGTAATCCCAGACTTCAGGAGACCAAGGTGGGAGTATCACTCCAGCTCAGGAGTTTGAGGCCAGCCTAGTCTCAAACATAGCAAGACCTGTCTTTACTTTTTTCTTTTCTTTTCTTTTCTTTTCTTTTCTTTTCTTTTCTTTCATTTTTTTTTCTGTTTTTTTCTTTTTTCCTTTTCTTTTCTTCCCTTTTTGTCTTTTCAGAAATCTACATACTAAATGATTCTGTGATTTTCTGTAAACTTCTAATTATGACACAAAACAGATTAGTGGTTGCCAGGCAGGGACTTGGGTTGGACATGGTTATAAAGGAATATGAAGGAACTTTTGGGGTGAAGGAAATGTTCTGGAACTTGATTTAAATTATGTTTGTATGACATACCTTTTTTCAGAACTCAGAGGATATATACATAAAAATAGAAAGATTTACTATATGACTTTTATAACTTAAGCCTGACTTTTAAAATATTGCTCCTATTGCCTTCTCAAAATATCTGTAATAAACAAGTGGAATAACTTATATTAAAGCAACTTCCATACTTCAAAACATTATGTAATATGAGCATCAATATAATAAAAATTGCCTCAGGCTTTAGAAAAAAATCAGAGTAGTTAATGATTTGATACTAGAATATGATTCTGACCCTCTCTGAGCTTCAGTTTCCACTTTCTTGTTACTGCAGATGTTTGTATGAGAATCAGATGAGGTGATGCCTGGATATAGTCAGGGCATATCTCAGATTGAGTGACTTCAATCAATGCATGATACATTATTGTTGCTATTTCTGCTGCTACTATTCTTACTGCTACCAGGAGGCCTGTCGATACTAAAATTTATAAAATAATGTATTTATCAGACTTGATGGTAGGCATATATTTTAAAGGCTTATTAATATAGAGAAAAACATTCTGATACATGAAATAGAACCTGGTTTGAAGACCTTTGGCAGCCGTAAGTCAGGACTAAGTTAGTAGCCAGGATAAAAAGCCTGGGGCAATTCAAAAAGAAACTTTTAGTTTTTTTCTGTGTTTCTGTATCATTTTATGATTACCTTCATAAAACCATTAATACTCAGTTTTGGGATTACATTTATCCATTTTTGTCTTTAGTCTGTTCATGACTTGCAGGGAGAAAACATATTCGTTGCTTGCTGTTTTTTGTTCTTTACATTCACAGAGGAAACTCAGGGCCTACCACTTAGTAGAAACTCGAGAAATACAAGCTGAGTGACTAAGAATCATGTCCAAGATTTTTTTCAGCTATATGGTTGTTTTAATAAATTATGATAATATCTCTAAGATACACAATAAATATCTGTAGTCACCTAAAAGGATATTTGATTTTTCTTAAAAAAAACCTGAAAATCAGAAGAGCGTGATAATTTAGAATCAGATTTCCCGTCTTTCTTTAATTCTTCACTCTTCCATGTAATTATTCCTCTTTATTCTATTGATGGAGGTTCATATATTTTGAAAATTTATTTTGCTATATATAAAATATTTATTTAAGCTGTTCTAATATATATTTTAATGTAGTAAATTTCTAATTTATTATCTTCCAAATTAACCTTTTTCTAGAAAATTAATTTTTCTGGCTGTTGATCAAAACCGATAGGCGTTTTATGTTCAATGGCAGTTCTAATTAACAAATCATGCTCTGAAATAATATTTTTTTCACATTGGCAAAGTATGTTTTAGTCAACAATTCTAAGATACATTACATATTCTAAATAAAGAATAATACAAACTAATTAAAAATAATATTTACTTCAACCTAGATATAACCCTATTAACTTTAGCATGCATCTTAAGTGTCTATGTTTAGAAGTCTTATATTTCTATTAACTTATTTTTATGAATGAAATATGTTTGGTGGAGAAAACTTGTAAATTAAAATAAACAAATATATAGAGGGTAAGATTAGCTATAACGCCATGTGCCTCCTCCAACTATTGCTAATAGGTTAGCATGCAGCTTTTCAGCTATCGTGTGTGTGTGTGTATATATATATGTATCATATATATGTATCATATATATACACACACTTGACATATTTACACACACACACACATATATATATCATATATATGAGAGAAAAAAGAGAAAGTGTGTGGGAGAGAGAATGGAACACTTGTAAAAAATGTAGAAGTTCCTAAAATAGGCAATGAGCAAAATGCTGTCATTAAAAGAGGAAAATTAAACCTTTGTGCCAATTCACATTGAAAACTTCCCAAACACCTGGAAACTTTACCTTCAGTTCACTACATATCAGCTTGATGCCATATTTTAGCTGCTACTTTACATTATAATGACATGGTAAGGAAGAGACAAAACTGTTGTTTCCCTGCTGACGATCTAATCAATACACACCTGTTTTCTGCTGGGAACACTGCAGCCATAGATGTGGTGGCTTTTTAACCTGAAAAACGATGACAAAGTAGCGTGCTGAAAACATATGAATTTGACAAACTTTCACATACTGTTTTCAAATTGAATACGAGCAGTGGGATGCTGGCATAGGTGACGATTTCCTTGATGACAGATTATGATGCATCAGATAAAAGTTACAATCATTCATGAAAAACAAGAGGAAACCCAGTCATGAGATGAAACTATAGAATATATACTTAATGTTTTCTAATACTATTCAAATGTATTTCATTTTAATATATAAAAGTTTTTTCTAAAAGCAACATAGTTAAAGCCAACACTATACATAGAAGTAGGGGTATAGAGAACACATTCGACTTTTTCATGAATTATGTGTGTTAATACATTTCAGACACAATAAAAAGCTCTGAATGTGATGTTTTGGGCAATTGTTTCCATTTTCTTTGAAATTAGTTTTTTATGCAATACATATATAAAGTTAAGCTATGTCTGAGTGTAAGTACACCACCAATTATTATTCCTCCAAATTGGGATGTATTATCTACCTCATTGGCCAATTTCATGCAAAATTGAACAAATTGGCCACATGATCAAGTTGCTTTACTACTTAGAACAACCAAAATTAACATAGCCAAAAACAGTATTTAATTTTTGATCAATTCAATTTTGTCATTTATTGAGTGTACTTTTAAAGAAAGTATTTTATATTTGTGGTGAAGACAAATAGCAGTTTAGAAGCTATGCAAAATTACCATCTGTATTAGCAAGTACAAATATGCCTCTTTATTAATTATTAAAAATAAAATTCAAATCTTTCTATATTTATCTACCAATACACTTATTGATTTATTAGCCAGTTATTATTTTTCACATGTGAGCACAAAAAAATAATGTTTGTCTTCTGGCTTTAATTAAGAAATGCTGATATAAAAATAATCTAACAAAACTATTGCATTTTGAGAGAAAATTACATTTTAACTGGAAATCATGTAGAAATTATAATTTTCAACCACTTATTTTCTGGAAAAAACCACGTCTTTTCTAGATCTTCTCTATCTTGTTTTTATGGATAATATTATAATATAAAATTTAGTTATTTATACTATTTAGATATAACTATGTTAAAAAATAAATCAGTTCTGAATATGATGCTAAAGATTCCAATGACACATTTCTGTTTGTAACAGGAAATCTTAAATGGTACTGCAACAATAAGAAAAAACAAATGAGATTAAAAAGTGTTAGCTTTTTTAAAAAACAGTTTAAGTATGTAATAAAATTAATCAATCACCCAGTGGAGGTTTTAAGATACACAAATCCAAATATTTTTTCTGTTCCCAACAGTCAATAGACCCCCTCAGTCATTTGCAATGTATAATCTGTTATTTACCGAGACAGCAATTAATTATGCTGTTGAATTGCCCCTCCTAGCTCATGTCTCAACTCCAAGTTTACCACCTTAGAAACTTTCTCTCTCTTGGCTTGTTCAAGTATTTTTTTCTTATTTAAAATCAGTCTTGTTTATTTATTTACCTTTAGTTTTGTTGAGTTTTTAGACATCTTAAAATAGAATAGAAGAATATTTAAAGAATTAGATCTCCGATTCCCTGCTATTTCCAACATTTCACAAACAGCACATGATGTATATTACATGCTAAGTTAATACTAGTGTTTACTGGAATAAAATAATAAATGAACATATGAGTTGTCTAAATTAATTGAGTGTTTAATTGACTCACATTGCCCATGCTATGTAAGGTCTATTTTGACTAATATGGGGACATTTTATATGACACTGTCAATAATAAGAATACTGTCAAAATCTAGTCCAAATCTCTAGGACCACTAAGAAGTTTCAGTCAATCTTGCTAACAATACAGTTATTTATCTTTACCTCTTGTCCCCAGTGGGACTTACTTAGTGATGCAGAACAAAACTGCAATTTCAGACTTGGATATTCATCTGTTTATGAATGCTTGCTCTCCTTGAATATGGCAGAGTCCCCTATAGTAGTATACTGTTGCTGCTATGGTAACAACAGTAGTAGAAGCTAACATGAGAATTATAGATTCTTAATGCAGTACAGAAGAAAATGTCATATAAACAAAATTACTCTTGCAAATACTTTATGAATCCATATGAATTGCATCTTTAATTACCCCCTCATGATAAACCCAACTCAGCTGGTTTTCCTTCTAGTTTTAAACAGATCATTATATCTTCAGTCAATTTTAAACATTAGAATTGCACTTGATGTTTTGTCATATTTACATTAATAGAGGACATAAAAGTAATATTATAGTCTCAAATCTTAAGCTCACTTCTGGGGATACTTTAATTGAATGAAAAAGTGAGAATAAATGCCTGCACAGCTAAACTTACTGTCAGGAATAGAATTCAACTCCACTTGAACACATTAAGGCCCCTTTAAGTCCGGCTCCAAAGGGTGTAGGCATTAAGCTATTCTTGCCTTGAGTTCAAAGAATTATTATGAAATGGAAGAAAGCACCAATAGCAGCTCATTTAGAACTACCTTGATACTCCTCTTGTCTGTGTTAATTCTGATATATTTAGTTGGCCAGCCAGTGCTTGACTTGTGTTTAGTCCATCTCTACTTTCTTGAATCCCAACTGTGTAGGGATCTGACTCTGCCAAAGCCTGGTCTACACCATCTGCTCTGACTGACTGCCAGGATTCCTGGCTACCCTGACATGCCTAGAGAGACATTCTGTGTGTGTGTGTGTGTGTGTGTGTGTGTGTGTGTGTGTGTGTGTGT
>NC_045438.1:77789306-77841309 GCF_002776525.5 Piliocolobus tephrosceles | reverse complement strand
TGTGTGTGTGTGTGTGTGTGTGTGTGTGTGTGTGTGTGTGTGTGTGTTTCTCTCTCCTGTGAATATTTGATGCTTCTAAATAAGTGACCACTGGATAAAGTAACATATTACAGTGCCCCAGTGATAGACAACAGTAAATTCAACTTTATTGATATTTAAGGTGACTTCCAGCTGTAAACACTCCTAGCACCTAAAGTATGATACCTGGTTTTAGGGGACAATATTGACAACTAAAATTGATAAACCGAAGCATATATCAAGGGGAGCAGTAGGATAATGCTAATTCTTGTAACTATATTAGATAAGCAACACCTAAAGAAATTGAGACATTTATCCTGGTGCACAGAACATTAACAAATAGAATCCTAGTGCTGACTTTATCTTAAGATGATAAAAATAGTTTGAAGAATAAGATTCTACATCCTCTCAGTGAATGTTCATCAAGTGAGAAACTCCAATTCTCAAATCAGTTCAGTTGAGTAAATGTTTATAAAACTGTGAGCACTTGACTATTCTTTGAATTTGGAGTTTCAACACTCAAGACCCTCAGTGTCTGAACTGTTCAAATACATAACGTGGTATCTCTGAATTGATTGATCCATAATATCATCCTAAAAGCATTAACAGACGTCTTTGAAGTAGATATTTGCATGCAAACGATTTCAAATCACACAGATTTTTTTTCACTTTCCTCAATTGTGAAATATATATATATATATCTATGATCATATCAGTTTGAGCCCTATTTCTGTAAAATATTCAGCTTTTAAGCTATTTAAAAAACGTCAAAAATCCTGAAAATGTTGAAATTCTAAATTATAACCAATACATATGCTTTCTAATAATTTAAAATAAGGGGAATTTAACCCCTTTCTGATTTTTATATTTATCATTGTTATGTAGATTAGATTAATGCATTGAAAAATAATACTTTGCTTTCAATTCTGCCTCTTAAGTTTCAACCACTTCTGTAATTGGACATGTTTTAAAGAATAACATTGAAGTGATTCTTGCTTTCAGGATTTTTATTTACAAGATATTCTGTTGATTGTGATATATTTTTATTGTAATTAACACATGACAAGACTTTCTATTGATTATGTTTAAAGCAATCTACAACTTGCAAATATGTTTTTCTTAAAAACAGTATATAAATCATCATATTTATATACTCCATTTTGAGAAGCTGTGGAATCAAATTACCCATAACAAGATATAAGGCAATATAATTAATAAATATTATAATTCTTTAATCTAGAATGAAACTTTACTTCAATGAGATTTGGAATTTTGGTTTGCTGTTTGCTTATACTGAGATGTTAAGTCATTTTAGCAAACATTTTCAAGGCCTCAGTTTTGGAGAACATATACTTTAGGAAATACAAAATTATGCCAAGATTGGAATGTTGAAAGGTATCTCTCTTTCTATTTCCCATTCTCTCTCTCTCACAGATACATAAACACATAGACACAGTCACATGTATTCATACATCCCTCACACACCCATATTAGGGGTTATCCTTTTTTTTCCCCATACCAATACTAAAGGAAGAGAGAAATGCATTTATGAAATGAAGGAAGCATCCAGGGGTAACAGCCTGGAAGAAATGATACAGAAATTTGAATGAGATTCAGAAAATTAACAAAACTAGACAATTTGCACAAAGGTATAAATTATTTAGTAGATAATGATTGTCAACTTAGAAAAGGACAGATGATGACTATCTCCATTTCCCTTCCCTTCTTGCTAAAATAAGGATAAGATAAGGAAAGAAACAAGAAATCCAAAAATATATACATAAAGAAAGCTTAAGTACATTATGAATATTATGAGAAGGCTACTAAATGATAATATTTATTAAAGCATGTACAATAGGCTAGAGTTCATACTGTACAGTAATTATATAAGAGAGAACCATGGTGGATAGAATTAATAGTGTATTAATCATTAATAATTAATGGATTAAAGAATATTTATATGCCAGATTAGAAATTGCTTAATATTTTGAGTATAAAAATATTTAGAATGTATTGTCACTATATAAGTCAAATGACTAATAATATTAACAATGATAAAAATCATATGTATATTTTAAAGATGATATGATTGATTTTTTTATTTCTTTTGCTCTCAGCCTCTTGTCTCCTAACCTATTTCATGAAACTTTTTATACCATCAGGGAGATCTTCAGCCTAAAATTCTAACTTATCATGTTTCTAAAAGTCATAAAAATTACCATTTATAATAAATGTTTAATTATCACAAGTCTTTTATTTTATTGATTTTTAAAGTCTCAATGTTTAGCTGGCATGCAATTGAAACCCACATTTGTCTTCTCTTGTCCCATCAAATACACACAAAAACTAATATTTCTTCCTACTTAGATATATACTTTGTTTATTCATTCTTCAAGTGTGTATTAATTGAGCATGAATTTTGTGACAGATTTGTTTTTTAAGTATCAATTATGTGCCATGCTAAATGAAAAACAAGTTAGCATCATTTGTGTCAATTTCTGTAAAAACAAGATTGGTTATAACTATGATCTAGTGAATGCTATGCAGTTTTCATTCTACATTTTACTAACTTAGAGAGATTTTCTGGTTTTTTTTTTTCCATTATGTAATTAGTATATTATGAGAAGATAAAACATAAATTTTTGTTTGCTTGTTTTTGAGACAGGATCTCACTCGATTGCCTAGGCTGGAGTGCAGGGTGTGAACAAGGCTCACTGCAGCCTCAAATTCCTGGACGCAAGCAAGATTGAATTTTACTTTATGGGTTACAAATATGGGGTTAAGTCCACCCAGCACAAATCGATAGCCTATAAAAGTCTATAGATATTACAGAGTAAGTGGATAAGATCCTGCGGTTCTCCCCCTTTGGGAGGGGTAATTGTGGCTAATAAGAAACTGATTTTAACGCGGTTCATAAATAATATTTTACAGCTTTCCTTCCAGTTGGAGTAGCAAGGTAACGAAAGGAAGACTTGCTGGGTGGAGCTTCCAGAAGAGCTATTTAAAAGGCATTGTCTAAACACGGAGTTGTGTGTGTGTATGTTTATTTTTTTTCCTTCAAAAATAATCTTTCTTTCCCTTTGAAATAGTAATTTGATACAGAAGGTGGAAACCACTCACCAAGAAAAGGCAGAGAAGTTGATGATTGTGGTGAGGAAACAAGAAGATCCTGGATCTCTGATGTCCATGGAACTTCTGTAACATCCTTGGACTTCTACTTCAATGATCCCTTTATGTGAAAGAAAGTAAATCACTATCTTGATATTTCCAGTTATCTTGGATTTCTCAAATTATATGTCTTAAATGATAAAGCATCAAAAGGGTTTAGTTTGTGACAACATTTTCAACAGAAAAGTTAGGAATAGACTGAATTTTTAAACAAGGACGGATATTATCATCTCTGCTTGCAATATTATAAATGTCACTCAGGGAGTTAATTTTTAGAGACAAATGATAAATAACAAGTAGATGCACATTATGTATGTTTTCACATTCTTTAATAAAAGCTGTTTTTCCTGTCTTTAGATAAAATTAGTCAAAAAATACTTATAAAATAGTAATAAAGATGTAGTGGATAAAACACAGTAAAAATGAAATGTCTCCATAACACAACAGCTCTTCTATTATAGAAGAATTTAATATTGTAGACTAATGGATATTGGTTGTTGCATTAAACAAAATCTATTGACATCTACATGGGTATTTAAATATCATAATATATATCACATATATATCTATAAAGTTATTTTAGAACATTTTCTGTCTACAATGAGAAGATTATAAGAGCTTATACTAAGAAGTACTAATAACTGTGAACATTCATTTGAAATTATGTCTTGTTCTTTATAAAAAGGGAGTTTAATTTTGGCTAATGTTGGTATCTTCACTTTGGCATCTACCTTAAAAAATGGTAAAATAGTTATTATTACTACAAACCACAGTAATATAATAATTATTAAAATATTTATAAAATAAATGTTTTATGAATTTCTGCTATTTGCCAGGCATACAAAGTTATATGAATCTTTCCAAATACTGATGGTAAGAATTATTAACTTCAATTAGCTTGCATTTTATGCTAAGTGATTTTGATAAAGGCAGAGTTACTTTTTCCAAGTTACATATCTATTATACCTAAATGGAAATTGCACTTTCTCTTCTCAAATATCTGAACCCATTCTTTTATGTTACAATATTAACATTTATTTAGAGGTTTATTCTGAAGAACGATGTAATTTGCATTGCGGATTTTGTGAATAAGAAAGGAGAGTATTTTCAATTATAGTCTTAAAATCCTGCTTTCTTTTCAGTCTATCTACCTATTATCTTTCTGTGTATCTATCTATCTATCTAATCTATCTCTCTATCTATCTATTTAACATCTATCTGTTTAATTTACCTTCACTAAAATTCACCATTTTGCTATACAATTCTATAAATTTGGACAAATACAGAAAAGCATATGTTTATCATAACAATCAAGATATGGAACAGTTTAACTGTTCAAAGAAATTCACTTGTGTAGCCTTCTGCACTCCCAACACAGACAACTATTGATCTTCTTTATATAAATGGAATCATTTAGTATGTAGTCTTTGGGTCTGGATATTTTCATGTATATTGCCTTGTAGATTCATCTATGCTATTATATATACTAAAAGTATGATAGTTTTTTCCTTTTTGTATTTCATGAGTTTACCAGCGTTTGTTATCCAATTACTAGTTGAAAGACTCTTTTTCCAATTTTTGTCAATTATACATTGAGCTACCGTGAATATTTGCACAAAGTTTCTTGTGTCAACAAAATTTTTCACATGTTAAATCATGTTTGGTACCAGTTAAACTTTATAAGAAATCGTTCCCACTGTTTTCCTAAATAACCATACCATTTCACATTTCCACCAGAAAGAATGAAAGTTTGGTAACTGCATCTGTCAGTACCTTAGTACTGTCTCTTTAAAAATTTTTAAATTCCGCTTTTTAAAAAACCACTCTCAAGTGAAAATAACATAATATGAGATTGGGATGTAATTTCTTCAAATCCTATCTCCACTGCAAACTATTTGATCAAGTGCATGAACTTTATTTTTTTTCTTAAAAAATTATTTATGCTTACTTTACCTGACAGTATCTTTTTAGACATGGCAAATTAATTTTCTAAAATCCTTTTAAAATTTATGCTTACTGTACTTCTGAGCTTTTGAGTTCCCACTCTTTTATGTCATTTTGTAATTACCCAATAAATATAAGCCCTATGTTAACATTAAAAGTAGCATACTTATTGTTATACGTGCAAACTGGGCATTTGGCTTTAACATACAGTGATTTGAAGGCAGATATAAAGAGATTTTTTTAAATGTGGTAAGACATATTACTGGGTTGATCTCTGGTAATCCTGTTATATACATGCATATGGAATGTAAATTTTAGTATATACAAACAAGCAGACATACATGTATATACACATTAATAAAGGCAAAGTTACTTTCTCAAAGTTGCCTGTCTATTATATCTGAGTGGAAATTGCACTTTGACATACATATACATATATATACAGATTTTTACTTTTTTATTTCTGTGAGTTTTAAGATGATGATGATTAATTTTTCAAAAGCCTTTTTGATTTTAAATTCATTGATCTTATTGATTTCCATCAAATAATATTGATAAAGTCATACTGTGATGGTGAATATTGACTGTCAACTTGATTGGATTGAAGGAAGCAAAATGTTGTTCCTGGGCGTATCTGTGAGGGTGTTGCCAAAGGAGATTAACATTTGAGTCAGTGGACAGGGAAAGGCAGACTCACCCTGAGATCTGGGTGGGTACAATCTAATCAGCTGCCAGCATGGCTAGAATAAAACCGGGCAGAAGACCATAGAAATATTAGACTGGCTTAGCCTCCAAGCCTATATCTTTCTTGCATGCTGGATGCTTACTGTCCTCAAACATTGCACTCCAGTTTCTTCAGCTTTGGGACTCGGACTGAATTCCTTACTCCTCAGTTTGCAGACGGCCTATTGTGAGACCTCACCTTGTGATCATGTGTGTTAATACTCCTTAATAAACTCTCCTTTATATATTCATCTATACTATTAATTATGGCCCTCTAGAGAACCCTGACTAATGCATACACTAAATTATGAAAGAAATAAAAATGTTACAAACTACATATTTTTATTAAAAATTATACATGCATATGCATCTTAGATCATATTATATATACAATGTCCTATTTATATCTAATTGGGTCTTATTCTACAAAGAGTTCTCTGATATGAATATTTAAAACATGCAGATTGTGGATTGGAAGACTCTCAAAAGCTAATAGCGATTATCCACTAGCTGGTAGATTTGTGGTTAATTTATCACATGAACTCCATTGATTAATAATTAAATATAACTAAACCTTATTTTATTCACACTTAAGGAATGTTTTAAATCAGCAATAATTTTATAGCAATTAAATTGCATAGACACATGTGAAAACAAACAGCTATAAGTAGGTATAAAGTTAAACATACAAAATGTTGTATTTTTAAAAAGTTACTGGTTAATTTTATGATCCACCGTCACATTTATAGTTTTGCAGACTAACAGAAGAGTATTCATATATTATGCTTCAGTAATCAAATAATTATTTATGCAAAATAAAATAATTACTTATAATTTTTATATTGCCTTTATAGAATTATTTCTGTAAATATAAAGACATATTTAATTATTGGTAGAAGTAAAACAATTATCTGTTCAGTTTTGAAAAACTACTTTAAAATATTTGTTTTTAAGAAATTGTTTCACCAAAGTAAATAAATATTTATAGGAGAGGAAAAATTACTTGGTACAAAACTATTTTTCACTGTGACATTCTTATAAATAATCCTCATGGCATTACTTAATGCTATGAATTTACTTCATACATTGATTTAATTTAATTTAGTTAACTCATTATTTAAACCTATCTTTGAACTTTTAAAGAGGCTCAATTTTCCCTCTACTTCTTCCCAATAGCATCACAGAATTACACAGCAACATAGAATTAGCAGAAAAAAAGCAAGATCTGTTTCCTTTTTTCACATTCATTTATAATTAATCACCACTAAACTGCTTTTACTTGTCAGAATCCCTGTGCCATTCTTTCACTACTATGGTTAGCATATTATTTCCTAAATGATTTTTATAAAAATGCCTGAAATGGGCCGGGCGCGGTGGCTCAAGCCTGTAATCCCAGCACTCTGGGAGGCCAAGACGGGCGGATCGCAAGGTCAGGTGATCGAGATCCTGGCTAACCCGGTGAAACCCCATCTCTACTAAGAAATACAAAAAACTAGCCGGGCGAGGTGGCAGGCACCTGTAGTCCCAGCTACTCGGGAGGCTGAGGCAGGAGAATGGCGTAAACCCGGGAGGCGGAGCTTGCAGTGAGCTGAGATCCGGCCACTGCACTCCAGCCCGG
Organism: Piliocolobus tephrosceles; assembly: GCF_002776525.5. NCBI lineage: Eukaryota > Metazoa > Chordata > Mammalia > Primates > Cercopithecidae > Piliocolobus > Piliocolobus tephrosceles. The sequence continues at coordinate 77,833,838 of NC_045438.1, read as the reverse complement.
GCGACAGAGCGAGACTCCGTCTCAAAAAAAAAAAAAAAAAAAAAAAAAAAAATGCCCGAAATGTCACATTTTCGATTCTACTTTTGCTTTCTTCCGGTTTTAGTGATAAAAAAGTAAAAAAAAAAAAAAAACAAAAAAAAAGAAAAGAAAAAAAAAAGAAAATCCCACTTGCTTTCCTACAATGAATCTGTTTTTTTCTCATTTAGCAAATTCTACCTGAAGAACAACTCATTTGGATATTTCTTTATGTTGAACTTGATTAAACTGTCCATCCTCATTCAGTGCCATAGGATAATGTTAATTTTTGCTCATTTGAGTCTCTTATGCAATCCAGTCAAAAAAATCAGTACACTATTTCATAGTGTCTGTTGTTGAGTATTCTGACCACATTACTTATGGTAGACATTTACTACATGCCAAAGGCAGTGCTTCACAACTGCTGTTCATTATGGTTTTTGCCATATCTGTATATTACCAGAAATCATATTTCAACATATGATCCAAAGGATCACAACTGTGTGCATAAAAATTCATAGAAATAGGCATAATTTATCACCTCCTCTGTTGTTTCTACTAACCAGGTTTTGAATATTTAAGGAGAAAATTAAGTTGTTGCAATTTTGAAGCTGTCAGAAGAATCAAATCTGGCCTATGAAAATATATTTTGTTAAAATTATGCTTAGAAATACAAATGCTGTAGCCTAATAATTTTATGAACAGTTTGAGAAAAAGAATCATACTAACTTATTCATTTTATTACTTGTTGCATTACTAGTATGTGGCATATTGCATGAGCATAGTAAACAAGCAAGATATATTTTGTGAAATAACTTTAACTTTTAAAAAACATAATTAATAATATTACTTAATATTCTAACATAGTACTATATATGTGTATATATCATGTGCTAGTATAGTACTAGAATTAATATACACATTCCTTTGACATACTTTTTCTTGTCAATTTTATTTTACACACCTATTTGAATTATTTTTTAAAATTCTTTTCTGCATTCTTCAAATATTTGCTCAGGTAGGTAGCTCAACAAATTCCTGAATTACATTCTCAGATTCTGAATTAGTGGGTCTGGAGAGGTACAAGGAAATACAATTTTAGAAAAGATCTTTGGTGATACTAATGAAATCAATAATAATACAATCAACAATATTTTACAAAACTACTTTAAAATATTTGTTTTTAAGACATTGCTTCACCAAAGTAGCATAAATATTTTAAGAAAATATTTATATGAATATTTATAAGATATATTTATAAGAAAAAATTCAATATTTTGATATACTCAATAATAATTTAAATATGATGAACAGATATAAATAGGTTTCATATTTTCCTAATTCTTATTCTGCAGTGGAATTTGGTTTTCTTCCTTGTTAGATACAATATGAGACTTGATTTTGCTGGAGTGCATTCTCCAAGATTACCTGTGACCCAGGAAGCTTACAGAACTTGAATTAAAACCTTACAAACCTACTAACACTTTATGTGCTGTTGCAGTACTTCAATTGCATTAGCTACTTATTTTTCTAGACTCCTTTATTCATCTCTTCTTCTTTATTTGCTGAGATACAAGAAACTAAGAGATTTGTTTGTGACCAAGATGGTCTCTTCATCTTCCTCACCTGGACTACACTTTAGACAGGTTTCTCCCTAACTGTAGGTCCTTAATCTCCCTGTTCTTGGAGTGTTTAGTTTAGAAAACTTAGAATTATAAATTCTTTCTCTGTTCTTTTGAGATGTAAGTCTTCTCCCTGTCTCCTACAACCCAGGAATATCTGTTTCAAGAACCTCAGAGCCATCTCTTTGAAATGCAGTCATCAAAGAACAGAGTGTCCCTATCTCCCAGTTTCTGTGAGAGGGTAGGGGCCTAATGTCTGCAGCACCAATCAGCACACACAAATGGCCTCGTCAGTTACACCATGCTTCCCTGTAATGTCCTTCAGTACTTTTCCACCAGCTCACTTTTCTTGCTTTTTGTTTCAACAGAGTTGAGTTCAATCTTTCTTCCATATTGTAATAGTGTTGAATAAAGTCTTCCTTGTCTGTGTCCAGTGCAATTTTTCTTCAACATTAGTTTTTACCTCTTTTCTTTAACAAGACAAACTCCTATATACCAAGAAGAACCTTAACAATTCAAAGACGTTCTATTTGTAATATCAGAAAAAAACTTCGGCTCCAAGATATCTGAAGAGTCAATTGCTGCTTAATTAGGTTTACAATTGCTAGTGATTCCCTCATTATAAATAGCATTGGCTATTGATGTGTCACTTTAACTTATCCTTATAGTCTCAGGGAACCATAAAATCTCCACCAAAGGTCTCTTTCTACATGCTCCATATTGGTATTAACATTGCTTCCTATTTCAAATAAAGACATGTCAAATATGAAATGAATGAAGCTTCTTTGGGAAAGTGAACAGTAATTATTGCTCTTCAAAACTCAGTTTGTAGATGCTCTTTCTAAGTTTGATGGAGGGAAACAATGTATCCAGCAATACCTTTATACATTATTTTTTAAATATGAAAATCTAATTAAAGAACAATGGCTATTGCAAATAAATATAAAAGTTGATTTATTCTACCAAAGAAATATGTATTCAACATGGCCTATTTTAAGAAATCATTAATTGAATACTTTGAATTTTCTCTAGACTCCATAATAATATTTTAAAAAAAGAAAATGATCATAATGAAAACTGCTTAAATAAAAATAATTTCTAAGTGTAAATTATAACAGTACTGTTGATGTATTTGCGTAATATTCTAATTGTTGCAAGACAGAAGCAGCCATAAGTTGGCATATAAATCATGGTATGAGGGTATTATGGATTTCACTGGACGGGCAATTAAGTTTCAATATGTAAGGGAGTGCTTTGGGAAATTTAAAGTTGTTTTATAACCTCATTATATTAAAATTTAGCTATATAATTGAAGCACATATTCACAGCTTAAGGCTTCCTTAAACCACACTAGAAAATTGTTTAATCTTTGGAAACGGGTTATATAGGCATACTTTAAATTTTTTTTCCTATGAGGCTGAATTTTTTTCTAGTTAGAAAAAAATTACCATACATAATAGTAATTAAAATGTGTACTTATTGCTTACGCACCACTCAACAAACAACAAAACAAAATAAAACAACTTCCACCCCCTTTCCATATTGCACACCGCTCCTCTCACTTTATCTTTCTTTTCACATTTCTCATAATTAAGACATAACAGCTGTGAATGTAGCTTTTCTTCATATTCCTCATTTCTTGGCCTCACATTCTTCACTTTGTTAAAACGTGTAACATAAAGTCACAGCTATCAGACTCTGTGCTTTGAATTTTCTTAATTTAGAAGTCCTGAAATATCTGCCCAATAGAGGATTTGTTCAATCCCCATTTAAGCAAAGTCCTTAGTGCTACATTTTGAGATGTTAAAATGAAATTAAGTTTCAGCTGTAACAGGTATATTGGATTGTTCCTGGAACTTATAATTCTCTAACATTGGGAGACTGCCCTAAAAAGAAGCTGAGAATTAAATAAAAATAGACTTATCCTGATCCGATCAGCTTCTCTAGTAGGAAAAACAATAGGCAATGTGGCTGTTTATTAATTTTTCTTAAAGCAAATATTTGTTCTAGTAAAATTATACTTTTCCCCCTCAAATTTTAACCAACTTTCATTTTCAAAACATTTTAGAAGAAACAGTCATTGATAAAAATGACATTTATTTGTTTTAAGCTTTTTAAATAGAAATAAAATAAAAAGAATGTGTCTTTATTATTTGTGTATAGAAAGACCATTTTTATTTTCAGCTTTTACATTTACTTAGAACTCCCCACATTTTAACATCTTCAAGCACTTAAATGGAAACATTTTTCCTCATAAATTTATTTTTTATTAAATTGTGTGCATGATTAAAATGTATTCTTCTCTTCCAAATATTCATATTGAAATTACTAAAGTATTAATGTTTATCATTAAAACAGTGCAAAATATTGAATATTATAAAATCAGAATTTCTGCTTGCTGAATTCATTCCCACAGCTCTTCAATATAAAATAAGTTTGGAAAATTCAAACTTTAATATACAGTATTTGATTATGTAGCAGTGTTTTGATGATTTATTGGCTTCATAAGTTTTTTACACAGATAGGATTGTAAACTAATACAAGAAATCCAAGTGATTAGTAGGAGAATGAAAGAATGAGGAATACATATGGAGCATAGCAATGAGGAGGTGTGGACATATCCATAGGTTCACAACTTTCCTCCTTGATAATATAATTATAAGTGAATCAAGAATACTAAAAATTCAGCAGTCTCCTTGGTCCATGACTAATTTTATACTTAAATTGAGAGATGGAATAACCTTATTACAAATACTAATGATAATCATCTAATTTCGTTGGCCTTACATTCTCCTCCATTCAATGTGGAAAATTCCTTTGTCTACAAAATGTTCATTTTTTCTATTTTTAAAATGTAGCCTCTGTATTTTAATCTATAATCTCCTAAAGGATTGAATTATGTGGTTTGGCTTTACACTATGTGAAGATTAAGCATTTCCTTTTGTTCCTTTTAAATTAACCTTCCATTAGTTTTGAGTGATCTCTCCTTCTTGTATTATGAAATAACACATAAAAAGGATCTTATCAATTTTTACTATACCCTTCACAATCTTAAATAACTCAATTATATTCACTCTACCTCTTCACATTTCCAGGCTAAATAATCTTAGCTTCCCTACTTTCCTTTTGTGTATGCGTGAAGTTTCATTCTACTTTAACCATCTTAAGTGTCCTTTTGTGAACTCTTTCATTCTTATCTTTCCCTGAGGGATATATCTTAAGACAATATTTCACATTGGAAGATTCCATATATAATTATAACATACATTAGTGCTATTAATTTGCATTTATATACCGTTTCATTTATGCAAAGTGCTTTTCAGTTTATCTTCACAATATTGCTGAGAACTTATTAGCATATGTTTTTGGAAAGAGAAAGTACAAAGAAGCTGAAACTAACCCCAAATCACTAGAGGTACATCTAAATCATCTTTTGAAACAAGAAAAAAAAAAAAGATCTTTTTCATTTAAATAATCTATTTAAAATGCTAATTTGATTGATGGGTACTTACTAAAAGCCCTTGTTAATTTTCTAGTAATAGAAGGAACAAGTGAACAAAATGACAATTTTTATATAGTTATTCTCAAACTAGTAAGAACACTTTTTTACGTGTGAGAATGAGTTAGAAACATAAAACTTTATCACATATTTTGAGTTTAAAATAATTTTTATCAAACAATGAAGAATTTCCAATGTTTTAAAAACTCAAAGTAATTGTACTCAAAATTAATTGGGGTGGGTTGAATCTAGCAATACCAATCACATATGTAGATTTCAGCTTTATATCCCAAGAGATGTCTCCTTTCCATCCTTATGTAGATTAGAGGTGGTCATTCTGATGATCTGAGTTACACAACCCTGCTTTAGACACTTGGCTTGACAGAAATTCACTGTATTCATTCCTGGGCTTTCGGTTTCATTGGTGTAATACTTACAACTAATGTCTCGTATTTTGTGCTGCTCGGACTGGTGAAATCATAAGAGCTTCAAATGGCTTGATCACGAGTTTTAATGTCTTCTCTCTGCTCCTACAAATTAGGTCCCCTAGCCAAACAAACCTCCTTATCAAATGAACCAGGTGAAGCTCCTGCTTATCCCTGAGCAGCTTGCAGTTCTTTGCCAGCCCACAAAATGATTCAAACAAGCTCACCACATTCTCCCTCCAGGACAAGTAGACACTCTACCTTCTTGTGGGTCTGCCCCCACAGCCCCCAGCTATTCATCTGTTATAGATTGTGAGCCCTATGTGGAATGCAGTGTCCTTTTCCCTCGCGCAGTGGGTGTGTATGACTCATAAACTTCTGTGGATCTTATCTGTCTAGTGACAGCTGTCATGTTTTTATCCATTGCTATAATCTTAAAGTGAGAATATCTGCTTCACCTAAAGGATGACTAGGAGGCACTAAAACATCACATAATGTCAGTTCTTGAATCACTGGTCACTTTGTTCACTAATGAGCCACAGTCTTAAAGAGTATTTCATTTATTAGCATGCTTATATCTCACACTGATATATTTACCCGCGCGGTGGCTCAAGCCTGTAATCCCAGCACTTTGGGAGGCCGAGACGGGCGGATCACGAGGTCAGGAGATCGAGACCATCCTGGCTAACACGATGAAACCCTGTCTCTACTAAAAAATACAAAAAACTAGCCGGGCGAGGTGGCGGGTGCCTGTAGTCCCAGCTACTCAGGAGGCTGAGGCAGGAGAATGGTGTAAACCCGGGAGGCAGAGCTTGCAATGAGCTGAGATCTGGCCACTGCACTCCAGCCTGGGCCACAGAGCGAGACTCCGTCTCAAAAAAAAAAAAAAAAAAAATGTGAAGATGTGGGTTTACAAATAGGCAGGAAGATTTTCTAAGAAGTTTTGTTTTGTTTTGTTAATTATACAGGCCTCTGGAGCAGCCTTTGGAAAGTAATTTCTTACAACAGCAATTTCAAGGCATCTACTGTTTTTACTAGGGTGCCCAAATTTCTGTATTTGTAAGAACCTTAGTAAAATGCAGCTGATATCAGTTTGGTATGCAGAAAAACCACAAGTTGGAAGAAAAGAATATCTCAGGATTAGAAACAGGGAAGGACCACTCACTAATGAATTTACTGAGAAGACATTATGTAACAAAAAAAACACAAATATTAGGCCATTATCTCATTTAATTTTTACAATAATTCTAAGGGGAGTCATGATTTCGTTATTTAAAATATAAGAAGTCTGATTCTGAGAGATATTACATATACTTTTCAAAATGTATACAGCTGGCAAAGAGCAGAACTTTTCTGTTGGTTAAAATACATATATTTTTCATTATAATAGAAAGCCAAAACAACACAAAAATTAAAGAAAGAGAAAGGAAGGAAGGGAGGGAGGGAGCAAGGAAGAGAAAGAAAAAAAGTGAAAGGAAAGGAAAGACACAGATTAGGGAAAAACGGTTTTGTTACCTTTTCTTAAATGTTTAAGTGTGAGTAACTAAAATTATGGCAATAGGACTGTTCTGGAATTCTCTGAACAAATGAATCCCCAGCTTCTTTTTCAATAAATTATTATGGAGACTAGTGTACTAACTAAAATTGCTTTACCGCAAGTACCACCATTCATTATAAAGGTAAGCATCTTCTTTACAGTCAGATATTTGGTTTTATTTAGATATGTTATTTAATAATCTTTTTACACTGAGTATTTTACTGATGATATAAGATCTTGTATGGAATAACCTAGAAAATCTTAGAAACGTAATCTGTTTGTATATGTAATAAAATTACATATGTAGAAAATGCATTCCTAATTCTAAACTTATAATTTTATTATAACAAAGGGAGACAGTAGTGCTTTATTTAAAAAAAGTAAAAATAAAAGTTTCAAAACGCAATGCAGTTGGAATAAATGTTTACCACTCTTTCTTTTTTAAAACAGAAAAGTACAGTGCCCTTTTCAAAAATCTTTACAACTTTTGAACACTTCTAAGTCAATAATCTTGTGTATTAAAACCTTCATTGGAGGTGATGTGACACACATCATTGGTCTTCAGTCATATTTACTATATTATAAAATTATTAGCACATGAATATAATGTGACATAAAAAAAATTGATAAAAAGTTCTGTCTTCCAACCCGCAAAATGTTTTGCCCAGGTCTCTTGCCTTTGACAGAAAGTAATCATAACTTTGGTTTGAGGAATAGAAAAGTAAATATGAATGACCTCCACTGTTACTGCCTTAAAAAGATCAAGTTTAGAAAAGCTTCTATTTTTCTTCAATGTTTGTATGACTATTAAGATATGTATCTACATACTAGATACACTTTACAGAGTAGTTGTGGGTGTTTCTTTGAATATTCCTCCACTCCATTGTTGCATATTGCAACAATGCACCTGGGCAACTTGTTACAAATAGAGGCACTGGCCCTCACTTTCACCTTCAATAGGTCCAGAGTAGGGCTCAGGGTATTTGCAATCCCCAGGGATTTACTTTGTATTTGTGGTGAATAATTAGCAATCACTATTTATGTATTAGAATTGAAAATGCTAAAAATCTAGAAAGTTACCTAAAGTCTTATAATAGTAAATTTCTATTTTAATGATTCTTTTCTTTGTTTTTAATTTTGGATAATTTTATCATTTCTCAGTAATGTCAATAATTTCGAGTTAATGTTTAGCAATTTGAACTTAAATCTTTTTTCTGTATTTTCTGAATCTGTGACATTTTCCTAAATTCTTTGCAGTTTTTGTCTTATCTGCATATCGCTTTTCTTTGTCTAAGCAGTATTTTTATTTTAGATACTTTTTTCTATAAACATCTATTAAATCACAGGCATAATGGTTTTGTTGTATGGACCACTATGTGAAACTGATAGGGAAAGCAGGGCAGGGAAGTGCTGGGAGGAGAAGGGCGGGTCCCTGGCGAGGGCTTCACCCCAGGGCCTGGGCCCATGGACCTAGGTGAGGACAGGCACTCCCGCCTTAGCACCCAGATGTTGCATTTCCCAAGATCACCGTTGTCTGCCATGCCCCCATCCTGTGCCTATAAAAACCCCAAGACTCTGGCAGGCGGACACGCAACGGGGGAGCAGGTCAGCAGAGGCAGACGCAGCACACACGCAACGCACCACAGACGCAGGCAGGCTATCTACCAGTGGGAGGAGGTGGAGTTTGGCCGGGGCAGTCAGAGGAGAGCTCGGAGATTGCAGGGGAAAACCATCTTCCTTCTGACTCCCCCATTTGCTGAGAGCTACTTCTAATCAATAAAACCTTGCACTCATTCTCCAAGTCCACGTGTGATCTTATTCTTCTGGTACCTGATACAGAAAGCCCTCTGTCCTTTCTCTAAGGCAGGGGTCTAATTGAGCTGACTAACCACAAGCTACCTATGGAAGGTTAAACTAAAAGAGCCCCCTGTAACATATGCCCAATGGGGCTTCAGCAGTAAACATTCACCGCTAGACACTGCCGTGGGGTCGGAGCCCCACAGCCTGCCTGTATGTATGCTCCCTTAGAGGTCTGAGCAGGGGGCCACTGAAGAAGCGAGCTCCACTCCCGTTGCACGCCCTATGAGAGAGACAAGGGAACTTTTCCAGTTTCAAAACCATAAATATATAACTAGAAAAATTAACATAGTCTGAAAAAACCTCAATGATCTTAACATTTCATTAGTTGCATGCATACCACACTTTGAGAGGTGTTCTGAGAAAATAATAGGAAAGCCATTGACCACAATACAAATGTTTTTTATAAACTAACTGGTGGCAGCACAACTGACACCTCGATGGACCTTAATGATGGAGCTGAGGCAATACATTCTAAGAAATGAAGTCTTCAAATAAAGCAGTCTTACGTTAGTATGTAAAAGAAAATACAAGACACATAATAGAGGACAATTTAAAATGTCTTGGTATCTATATAGGTGTGTGTGTATTAATTCCTAAAGCAGAAGACATTACTATAAACTGAGAGACTTAACTCAAACTTATTATCTTACAGTTCTGGGTGTCAGAAGACCAAAATGCACTTTATAGATTCCAGTCAAGGCACTGTCATAGCTTTGTACCTTCTGGAAGTTGTAAAGGAGAGTCTGGGTCTTCTGAATTCATTGGTTCATGGCCCTTTCCTCTGTCTTCAAAGCACATAAATCCAGCCTCTGATTCTGTCATAGTCTCTTCTCTCCAACTCTGAAGATCTAGCTCTTGTGATTACATTAGGCCTGGCTGGAAAATTCAATATAATATTTACATCTTAAGATCCTTAATAAAATTTACCCACAAAGTCCCTTTGTCTTGTAAGATAACATATTCATAGGTTGTGGAAATTGGGACATGGACATCTTTGGGGGCCACTATTCTATTTACCACAGCATGGGAAGATGAAAATGACAAGAAAATGATAGCAGATAGCTAGGTCAGGTAGCGATTAAGGATAAAGGAGGAAGAAAGAGCTGGAGTGTGTACAATATGTGTATGCATTTTTTAGAGGTTGATAATTAATTCAGTTATTCATATATTGGATACTGTAGACCAGAACTTATGATAGAGTTCAGTGTTAGAATTCTAAAGAAGTATAAATTCGGGAACCATTATTATAGAGGTAATAGTTTAATATGTTGAACTGGCTAAGTTTGATAAAAGACAAAAATATGTATAGAATAGAGGCCGGGCGCGGTGGCTCAAGCCTGTAATCTCAGCACTTTGGGAGGCCGAGACGGGCAGATCACGAGGTCAGGAGATCGAGACCATCCTGGCTAACATAGTGAAACCCCGTCTCTACTAAAAAATACAAAAAACTAGCAGGGCGAGGTGGCGGGCGCCTGTAGTCCCAGCTATTCGGGAGGCTGAGGCAGGAGAATGGCATAAACCCAGGAGGCGGAGCTTGCAGTGAGCTGAGATCCGGCCACTGCACTCCAGCTCGGGCTACAGAGCGAGACTCCGTCTCAAAAAAAAAAAAAAAAAAAAAAAAAAAAAAAAAAAAAAAAAAAAAAAAGAATAGAAGACTGCAGAGTGGAGTCTGAAGAGAAAGAAAGGAGAGATAGTAATGGATAAAAGGAGACTACAGTTACAGTAAAACCTGGGAGGAAAGTGTTTGAAAAAGAGGACTGACAAGGCAGAGAGTCAGATGGAATAAGATCTAAGCAACAGTGACCAAATACTATGGGAAAAAGAAATTAAATAGATTGAGTACATACATGTCTAGGACTTTCTGCCAGCCACTGTGCTAGGTATATTAGATTAGGTCCCCTCATTCTTACACTAAAACTACAAAGAACTTAATATCAGTGACTCTTCACAGATGAGGAAAGTTAGGCTGAGTCTTTCCATGATAATTTACCTAATAACTGCAGGGGATAAAAGCAGTCATGTCTAATTTCCAAACCTGTGGTCTGTTCCTTGCATCATGCAGCCTTTTAGGGGAAATGGAAACCAGATTAGAAATGATTCAATAATGAGGATATGCAAACAAAAAACAAAAATCAAATTGAAGACAGTGAGTGTAAACTATCTTTTAGAGAAAGAAGAGAAGTGAGAGGAGATAGGTCACTTGAAAGGCAGTTCTGTAAAACTGTTAAACCTAGGAAACAAGCATTTCCAGGCCAAAAAAGTAGAAAACATTTTTCTTAAATGACGTATTTTAGTTCTCAGGATAGAAGACAGAGAAGATATTATTGATGAAAATGAGTTGTTAGAGAGATAGAAAACAAGGAAACCAAACTTTAGATAGAAAAATGAGCCCTAAAAGGAAGCCAGCAAAATGGAACCAAACCTCATCCAGTCATATCATTACGTTCCCCTGTGTCAAATGCTTAACTGCTTAGCTAACAAAAAGTGCAGAATTACTGTCTGTGTCCCCACCTCCACAAAACTCGTGTTGAAATCCTAACTCCCATAGCAATTATATTAAGAGATGGGGCCTTTGGGAATGATTTGGTCATGCCTGTGGACTAGCGCCCTTGAAAAAAGACACAAGAGAGTTTTACTTCAGCTCTCTCTGCTCTTATAACCATGTTATAACACAATGAGAAGTACATGATCTGTAATCCAGAAGACGGCCTTCACCTGAACTCAACCATATACTACCACTGTGGTCTTGAACTCCTAGCCTCCAGAATTGTGAGAAATAAATTTTAGCAGTTTATATGCCTTCCAGTCTGCGGTACTTGGTTACATCAATCCAAACTGACTAAGAGCCATATGATCTGTGTTATAGTTCCCAGGCATTTGCTCATATAATTTTTTTAGCTTGAAATTCCTTTCCTCAGATTCTTTTAAAATTCTACTCATGGACTAAAAGCCTGCAGGTATGTGATCCTTATTCAGGAGGTAGTATTGATTCTTCCTACAGAAGTATTCTTTTCTGCTAACTTTTTCAGCGTGTGCCTCTCTTTCAGTCTGTGTTTGCTTCAAAGTGAGTAATAATATTAACAACAACCATGTTATTATTAGCATTGGTAAGGACCAGATACTATGCCATAAACTTTGTGTACAATAACTCATTTAATTGTAACACAACCGGATAGCTCTGTGTTATTAAAAACGAAAACAAAACTGTGTTTAAGAATACATTTTGAAGTTTATCTAATATTATGTAGCTAATTATGAGAGAAAGAGGAATTAATACTTTGTGTTTTGTCTTAGTTCACCTCTGTTTGGAAGCAAGAATAGTTTCCAAATTGTTTAAGTAAAAATAAGGAAGAATTATTTGAGTGGCATGTGTTTCATAACATGGAAAACTTCATATCTGGGTCTTACAGAGATTATGAACTCGAACAGGTCTGGATCTCTTAGCAACAGATGATTCCAGGTCTAGACACTCATGCTCCACTTTTAATGGATTTCACAACCAATCAACATTTTGTGCATCCCCTTGGGAATTCTAATCAAGACAGATACCAATAATCCTAAACCACATTATTTTATGAGATCAAGAAATTTAGCAAAGATATAGGAACAATTTTTTAAATTGATCAAAAATTTAGGAGAGTTAATATTTATTCAGGATTCATTCATTTTCTTTACTTTTTATTATTATTAATTTTTGGTACGTTTTTCGAGACAGGGTCTTACTCTATTACCCGGGGTGTAGTGCAGTGGCAAAACCTTGGCTCACTGCAGTCTCAGCTTCCCAGGGTCAAGTGATCCTCCCACCTCAGACTCCTGAAGAGCTAGTACTATAGGCATGTGCCACCACACCAAGAGAATTTTTGTATTTTTTGTAAAGATGGGGTTTTGCCATGTTGCCCAAGCTGATCGTCAACTCCTAGGCTCAGGCAATCTGCCTATCTTGGCCTACCAAAGTACTGGGATTACAGGCATGAGCCACCATAACCAATCCAGGATTCATTTTCTTACATGAAACCATTTAAGAAAAAAAAAAAAGAAGAAGAAATTAAAGGGAAGGTGAAAAACACATTTTGCAGAACACAGATACAGTAAGAAAATCTAAAACTCTGCAGGCGCCGTGGCTCGCACCTGTAATCCCAGCACTTTGGGAGGGCAAGGCAGTTGGATCACCTGAGATCAGAGGTTCAGAATCAGCCTGGAAAACATGGTGAAACCCCGGCTCTACTAAAAATACAAAAATTAGCTGGGCATGGCGGCACACACCTGTAATCCCAGCTACTTGGAAGGCTGAGACAGCAGAATTGCTTGAACCAGGAGGTGGAGGTTGCAGTGATCTGAGATCATGCCACTACCCTGTAGCCTGGGTGACAGAGCAAGACACCATCAAAAAAGGAAGGAAGGAAGGAAGGAAGGAAGGAAGGAAGGAAGGAAGGAAGGAAGGGAGGGAGGGGGAAGAAAAAGAAAGCAAGAAAGAGAGAGAAAGAAAGAAAAAGAGAGAAAGAAAGGAAGGAAGGAAGGAAGGAAGGAAGGAAGGAAGGAAGGAAGGAAGGAAGGAAGGAAGGAAGGAAGGAAGAAAGGAAATCTAAAACTCTCAACTGGTGAGAACCTGAGATATCAGGGTTATCAGAAGCCCTGCTCACTTTACTGTGGCATGTTATCTTTGCTTGTCTCTGCTTCTCTCGGTTGATTTCCTTCTTATCTCTTTCCACTGATGGATTTTCTTGCGTTTCAAATAGTTTCATATAACTTTTACTTAAATTTTCATCATAGATTATATTACTTGAATATAAATTTCTTATTAAAATAAACTGATAAATCCAGCTTGGATTGGTTGTTCACTCATTTTTCAATCAGCTAGAGAGAGGGGCTTAATGTCCCACATTCTACAACCAATTCAGGAGGCACTGGGAGAGCATATAAAGCAAGAACATGACAACTGGATGATGACCCTCCATGAAAAAGGTACTTTAGTGTCAGGAAATCTGTCCAAGAGTTATTTTCCTATTTTCTTCCTAAGGGTAGTGTTTAGACAAACGGAGGCAAGATGGCGCAGTTCCAGGTTCTTCACCGTCAACTTTCCTGCGCCCGGGAAAGACACGGGTCGACTGCGCAGGCGCAACCCGACCTTCCACGGAGAAAAACCGGAACCCGCCTAGCCACGCCTAACACCCGCCCCCGACCCGCCTATGTCCCGCCCACTGCCCGCCCACTCCCAGGCCCAGGACATAAAAGCTGCTCCTGGCGGACTCACGGTTTGCACTTCCTCAGCCCTCACTCCCGTCGGGACTGTAGGAACTCCGCGGGAGAGCTCCACCAGGTGACTCCCCCGGCCTCCCCTGCTGGAGACGGACGGACCTCACCCCTCCCCCACACCTTCTTTCCTGAAGCTGGGGGACCAAAAATAAATGTGCAGTTTTGCTCCTAGCCTTGCCTACTCCCTGGTCATTTAATACTCACCCTGGTTTCCTAGAAAGCAAATCGGTTTCCTGGAAAGCAAATCAGTTTCCTGGAAAGCAAATCAGGTAGTGCCAACAGCACTCATGTACAATCTTAATTATAGACACATTCATAATTAACATATTCATTTAATTTATATTTAGTAGTCAAAAACATAAGGCTATATAATAAAGTAGTTTAATAAGAATTTTTACAAAAAGTGAAATAAGTATTTCTGTTTTTGAGACTTTTATCCTTGTCAAGCTCTATCTTAAAATACAGCAATCCAGTGATTTGCAATAGCTTTTTTACCGAAGGGAAATGTTTCTAACATCCATAATAATATCCTTATGTGCCTATGTAAGCCTGAAAAATAATTCCAACATTGTGATTGATGAATTTTTGGCTGTCTCAGGTTTTAAAATTGATTGGAGAGAAGTGAAAATTGTAATACAACTTGCTTTGTCTGCACAGCATGCCTTCTAAGTAAATCATTAAATGAACACTAGAGGAAATTAAATATTTTGGAACACTCTAAAAATAAATTTGAAAGAAAAATAAAACTTTGAATGAAATATGTATGGATTTTCTTAAGTCTATTATGACATAACTATTAAACTTAAAATAGAAGGATATATTGGTTTTTAAAGATAATAGTACTTTAGAAAAAGAGATTGATTAGTCAGATTTTTGCTCATTTTGTTTTATGGTTTAGAAAAAAATTTTAAATTGTTTCTTTACAACATGACAGCCTAAAATTTATTGCATCATATCTTTTTGCCCAACACTCATATTTCCAGAGGCAGAAAGTTATTCTACATAATTTCTCAAAGTGAACTGATGCCTTTTTGAAGTCAGGGGTTTAATCTCTGTATGGGGAACCGGGCTCCATTTCCTGGGCACAGGCAACTCAAGTTGTTGTCAAGCTGATGACCTGCTTAATTTAATCCCTAAAGCTGATCTGCTTGTGTTTCCTGTCACAGTGATTTCCCTTTTGAGTGGGTAATCTGATTTGCCTTAGATTACTGAAGTCAATAGTTTATCTGAACTATGCTTGAGATGTCATGAATTTACATTTTGGATGGTAGAGTTGGTCATTTCCCCACACTAGGCCTTTCCTTTGATTTTTTTTTTTTTTTTTTTTTAATTTGAGAGTTCACCTAAGGTGAATAAAATTTAATAGTCATGCAGATTTTTAACAATCTGTTTAACATGAGCAACGTGGAAACAATATAGATCATGCAAGACTTCACATTCAATAGATTTAACAAAGGATTTATACAGAGAGTAAGCTTTTTCCATATATACCCATTTTTTCTATTTCTTTTCAGTTTGTTTCTCTTACCATCAACACACAGCTACCCATATCCATAATTAGAGAGGGTTACAGAGATAGAGGAGTGAGGGTAACCCTACTCATGGGATAGATTCTTCCAACTTGCAGTTTTTCCCATCAACTCTTGGGAATCTCTTTGGGCATCTTACTTCTTGTAAGTTTGTAGCACCTTTTGACTTATGAAATCTGTTCATTCACCAAAGTGTCCTAAGTGCCAGGTTTGTGCCAGTCACTTGCCAAGTACTGTGTTAAGCACTGAGCAGATAATAATGATCACAATATGAGTGCATGCCCACATTGAATGTAGAACTCAATCAATCTTAACAATCCCCAGATGAATCTAGGTGTTCCCAAAATCTTGCTGCCAAGGTTATTGATGTGATCAGCATCCACATATGGCAAATTAGACAAATCATTTTTTTATATAAGTCATGCATATCAATGTGGGGAGAGAGAGGATTATTAGCAGTTCTATCTTCTTTATTCAAACATATCCTAGTAGGTAACAATAACACACAATAAACAAACAAGTTCTAAGGAAATTAACAGGAAATGTAGCTTTATTTAAACCAGGTACTGCCCTAAGTTCTGGTTATCATGTTAACGACACTGAGGAGCGAAGAGAAAATAAACAATTCAAGATTATTTTTGATACTCCTGTGTTAGCTAAATGAAATAAAGTGAGTGACAGTATCAATGGTGCTTTTCAGGGGTGTGTACAGCTACCCTAGCTTGGAAGATCATCGGTGGCCTGACTGTTGTTTCAATCCTGGGTTTATCATGAGACTTTCCTATCTATTGAAGAAGAAACACAGAAGAATAGAGAATTGTAAATCTCTTATTCATGGGGGAGGGGAGGAAACATAGGTCAAGGATTTTTAAATTGAAATTTTAACTTCCAAACTCTTAGAGGTGGGGATCAAGTATGACCACATCAGTTTTGTGTATCTATGTTCCTTACTGAAACGACAATATAAATTTGTTTCCTTTCTTCTTTATTATTATAACAGATCTTAACCTGTGTTCTGATATTTTGGCTGTAAGGCTGTAAACACATTTGTTTATCATCTCTGCACCTCAATTAACTCAACTGTAAAACAGAAGTAGCATAAATATGTACCAAAGAAAGAAACATTTAGTATGAGGAATATGAGCCCCATTTAAACTATCAGGCCCAGAGAGGCGTGGAAAAAAGACAGCACTTATATCCCACTGCCCTCTTTGAACTAAATGATCTCTTGGAGCTGCTTGTCATGTGACTCCAGACTGACTAATGACACAAGTCACTATAAATTAACCTAACATTGTCACATGCTGGACACCATGACTCTCATCCTACAGTTTAACAATGGATAGAAATCACTAGTCAATGTCATTTCTGTAAACCAATGAGAATTCCTGATGATTTTGTATCAGCCCACTCCTTTTCTTCATTTTTGCCTTTAAAAACCTGACAATAATCGAGGTCAAACAGAGCACTTCCCAAGGTAACATAAAAATGTTTCCCAGGCAGCTGACCTCACATTGGCCCAAATAAAAGCTCTTTAAAATTATATTTTGAGCCTTAGCTTCTTCCTTTAGGTCAACATACCTCAGAAGTTATGAAAATTAAATGAACTAATATATGGAAATTTATATACAATTTATAAGATCAGTACCAATGTATCTCATATACATAATTGTATATTCATAAATAAATTACCAAAGAAAATTATAATGTATCTATCTGAAAACACCTGGCACAATGTCAACAACATTTATTTATTTTATGAGTTTCAAATAACTTATTGCAATGAAATAAGACCAATTATATCAGTTTCCCAGCACTATGAAAACAAAGTACCACAAATTGGATGGCTTAAAGCACAGACATTCATTCTGTCACAGTTCTGGATATTAGAATTCCAAAATGAAGGCATCAGCAAAGTCAGGCTCTAGGGGAAGATCATGCCTGGTCTCTTCCAGCTTGAGGATTTTTTGCCTGTACTCTTGGCATTCCTTTGCTCACAGACGCATCACTCTGATCTCTGCTTCTGTCACCACATGGTCTTCTCCTTGTTTGTTTCTCCTGTGTCTTTATGTCCGCTCTTCTTACAAAGACACCAGTGACATTGTATTTAGGGTCCACCCTAAGCCAGTGTGACTTCATCTTAACTTTATTACATTTGCACAAAGCACGGTTTAGGGTTTGAGCACATCGTTTTTCTTTTTGGTTTTTGTTGTTTGTTTGTTTGTTTTAATGGCAGGGAAAACAACATACAACAACAATTCCCCCCCCCCCCCTTTTTTTTTGAGGTGGAGTTTTCCTCTTGTTGCCCACTTGGAGGGCAATGGTGCAATCTCAGCTCACTGCAACCTCTGCCTCCCCGGTTCAAGCGATTCTCCTGCCTCAGCCTCCCTAGTAGCTGGGACTATAGGCACATGCCACCTTGCCCAGCTAATTTTGTATTTTTAGTAGAGATGGGGTTTCTCCATGTTGATCAGACTGGTCTCAAATTCCTGACCTCAGGTGATCCCCCCTTCCTTGGCCTCCCAAAGTGCTGGGATTACAGATGTGAGCCACCACACCCCACCTATGGTTTTGTATAACAATTAGTTTGAAAAACTCCTTTGTTGATTGCACAACAATTTACTGAGAACTTTTTAATGGACTGGTCACTCTATTTAAAATATTCTTTCCTTTTAAAATTAAATGTGCATGAATGAAAAAGATGGATAGACTGAGTTATAATCAGGCTTGATCAATAAGGCACTACTCCTCACTTCATTGTACACCTGATTTGTATGTCTGTGTATGAAGGTCATATGTTTACATTGTATACACCCAGGCTGTAAACACATGTGCATTGGGTTTATTATAATTTTCTTGACATTCTCAATAGTTTAAATTTTTTTAAAAAAACTATAAAACCAACTACAGAATTATTTCTCAATAATTGCTTAGAATTAGTATTCTATGTGAATGTTTATAATTCATAGCTTCATGTAACTGGAAAACCCTTAAATGACAGACATGAATACAACATTTTTACCTGACAGGCTACATGATATCCAACATATCTCTTTGGCAAAGATATGTCAAATAAACTTTTTTAGTAAAGTCAAGATTTGTATATTCAATTTTATATTCAGTATCCGTATCCTAATAAATAGTGTAAACTATTACTTAAAGTCATCTTAATTATATTGATTATATATAAAATGTCTAATGAAAGATACAGAAATGAAAACATGATCCTTATTTCCATTCTTATGTAATTAATGAAAATACATTAGAAAGCATGTCAAGATGAAGATGGTGATTATATTTTTAAGTGAATAATTCTGATGAATTGGACAAATCCTTAAGAAACCCCCAAAAAAACAGACATAGAAAATTTAATTATTGAATGTTCAATTCCGAATATACTCTTACCCTTTAAAAATATTACCATTAGAGTAAGTAAGATGATGTCTTAATTACTACTTGCAGATCTCAAACACTGTTTCATTTACTTGGAGGAGGACAAAAAGGTAGGAGACTGTCATTTCTGGACAAGAGAGTAATTTAAATGTGCCAAGAATTCAGCCAAAACTCTTGACAGATGAGAACAATGGTCCACTATTTTTTTTTTTAAACATTCTCACTTATTTATCTTACACGTCTATGTCTCATTATTCCATGGCATGTGTGTTTTGACTCAAACCAACTACCCAAACCTAGGAGAATGATTAGAAAATGTTTCCTTTTGTAGCTTCAACATTATTTCTGTGCTTCAGCTTTTGAAACATAGTAAAGAATTATGATTTCTATGTTGAAAAGGGCCAAATTTGTTAATGGCTAGTCAGAATTTTTTGTTGCCAGTAATGTATTGTTTAGAGGAATATTTACACAGTACTTATGAAGTCTAATTAATATACTTGATTATTTTCATCTAAGAAGAGCATTAAATGTTTTTCCCTGACATTTCCATAATATTTTGAGAAAGGAAATAGTTCAATAACACAATTGAGTAAGACAAGCTTCTATTTATTGGCCGATACTATTTTTATATTTCATATGTGCCTGGAGACTCCATAATCAAAAAAAATAAATATATATGGACTGCTTATATTGTAAGAGAGAAAAAAATAACTGTTTACTTTCACGAATATCCCAATCTTCTAATCATAATGTACCTTTACTTTTATGTGCCAATGAAAAGAGCACCTCCTACAAGAAAAAGTCTAAATATGTTGAAGAAATTATCCCTATGATGGAGTTTTATAATATAACTTTAAAAAAAATATGAACATACACCCATACAATGGGCACAAGCCAATATCGCTAAATTGTATATCATTTTAAGAGATAAAAAATCCTTTTACTGGTGCTTGCATTTAAGGGTGTAATTTGAATACCTAGGAAATCAATATCTGCTTTACTATGTGATTACAGTCAAATAATTGAAGTATCAGACAAGCAGTGAACCACAGGGTTTTTCTGTGCAAACAGCAAGGCATTCTAACTACAAAGCTTCTCTTAATGCTAGTGGACCTCAGGTTGTAATTACATAAAACTTTTAAATGTACTATTTTTTCCAAAAGATCCTGTTGGGGTAATCATTCAAGGGAAGAAAAAAATTTCT
The DNA here is from genome assembly GCF_002776525.5 of Piliocolobus tephrosceles. Lineage (NCBI taxonomy): Eukaryota > Metazoa > Chordata > Mammalia > Primates > Cercopithecidae > Piliocolobus > Piliocolobus tephrosceles. The sequence continues at coordinate 77,813,501 of NC_045438.1, read as the reverse complement.
AAAAATATCAGAATTGACACTTCCTGCTGAGGCAAGAAAGAAGGAACGGTTTAAAGGTAAATTGATAAGGAAGATTCTGGAGGACTCTTATTCACAGCACCTAACAATGCCATCCTCCTGGTCATTTGGAGCATTTCGTGCACAGCTTGGAGTACCTTAGAAGCATTCAGCTTCATTGTTCACTAGATAATCAGGGATGGTGCTTTTTCGTTATTCACTTCCAAAGGCTTAAATCTCTCTTTCTGGACGACTCTCATATCTTCTACTGAAAATACTTTCTATCTGATCAGAGTAAATTCTTCGAAACTAGAGCCAGTGTGCTATTGCAGCCACCGAGCCAGTCCTTACTGGATCTGGATCAAAGACAAATGTGCCTACAGGGACAACCAGGTTGGGTTGAAGTTAGACAGGACAAACGGTTAAAAAATGGCAACTGATACTTAGTGTCAGGGTTAGGTTGGAGTGGACTCAGAGTACGACAAACAGAATGTCCTCTCTATGCTGTCATTCAGCTTCAGTGCTTTAGTGGACATTTCTGTGTGTGAGAAATTCGGCCCAGTTTTTCTGATCTTTAAATTAAAAAAAAAAAAAAAAGAATTTTACACATTTCTGTAACATGTTTCAACTTGCAGATACTGACAAATTGGCTACTAGCTAACAGGCTTTTGTGGGAAAGTAATTTCTTCATAAATTTATATGTAAGTTATTTTGTGTAGTAGTCGTTTAAAGTAATTATAAAGCATAGAAATTAATTTTATTTATTGCTGTATAACATTGATAACTTACGATGTTACTAGAGTTACCAAACATATTTTTTGTACACATAGAGTGATACTGCAAAATTAAAGTATTTGAATATGCTTTATAACTCTAATTTCCCATTTAAATAAAACATTTCATTGGCCTTAAGAGAAGCTGAGTTAAAGGCTCTTACTTTTGACAATGCACACTGTAAAAGCTTCCGTGTAATGTAATCTATAAAATGACTTCCTGATTTCAAAGATATTTCCAATTTGGATGATGTCATCAATTTCAACTCTATACTTATTGCAATGAGGTCATTATTTTCCTCGTATTTCTTGACTAATAAAAAAGAAACAAACAAATATATCATATGTGATATTGTTTAATCAATAATAATTATTATTGCATTTTAAGCAAAAGATTACATTTTAACAAATATTTTATCATATTCAGTCACTTAAAGTCCTTGTTATATTATTTCTGTATATTATGTCTATTTCTCTACAGTATAGTGGGCATTTTGTCAAACAACTCAAACTAAAACTTTAAATTTCATGATTATAACTAACATGTTATATAGTACATGCTGAAGGAAAGAGAGGACTAGAGAGTTTTCTAAGTTATTTCTCCAATGTCTAGGATCTTGAGACTGTGTACACTTTTTCTTGATCTTCAAAAGTAATATAGGAAATGAGTAGTCACATGAAGAGTGTCATAAAATTGTGCTTGCTGAGCATGGCGGTGCATGCCTATAATCCCAGCTATTCAAGAGGCTAAGGCAGAGTTTAGTAAACTATGGTTCATTAATATATAAGGCCACATTACTAAATTATTTTCTATTAATTACATTGATTTTTTTTAATTACATTGATTTTATCAGCAGGCTTCTGACACCTGCCCAGCAATTTTAGCCTGTTTCTTTGTTCATAACACTTGAGCCATTACCATACTCTCCTGCATGGCTGTTTTGTACTTTCGAACAATATTTAAACAATTACAAATAAACAAATGTCTACGATTTCAAATAAACACATTTTTTTCTTGATATTTGAGACCAGCCTAAGTTTGGAACTAATTAGTTATTCTTGCCTTATTTCATAATACGTGGTATATACTCAATATGTAAGCCATATATACTCGATACACTTAATATAACATGATGAATATCTGAAGTACTCTATCAGATATCTCAAATAAGACTTACATTTATGTCTCAAAATTTGGTAAGTTTCTACGCATTTTCTGGAATACCTTTCTTCTGACTAACTATCCTTAAAAATGTTACCTAATTATAATAGATGAATTATTATTTGTTTCTTTGTCCCAATATCAAAAACCTCTTTTTATATTTGATGAACTTGGTGGATGACAGATGTTGTCTCACACTACAAAAACCCAAATATCTGATATTCATGGCTTGAAGTCTCCCATACAATTAAAACACAGGAGTGACCTTAGCTTGGGAAGTGAAATGTACCTCCTCTGTATTTTGAATTGGAAGCTAAGGTTAACAAAAAGCAAAAGAGTGAAGAAATGCTAGTGTTGACAGAAGTGGTAGCAGTGGTATACAGTCTACAGACAGAAGTAACCCTGTGAGCAAGAGTAGTGTCCTGTGTCCTTTTAATGGATAGGTTATATCTAATGTTCTGCTGGTTGCTGCAATGTTATTCTTGCCTGTGGCTTGGGATGCATGGCCTTCTTTTCTCTTGTTTGTTTCTATATCCTGGTTCTTCAATTGTACTAGTATTTCTGTGACCTTTGCATCTTTCAAATAATTTATTTTTTATTCAATCACAAATCAGTTTTTATTGCTTGCAACAAAGAAACTGGAGAATAACATACATTGGTAATGGGACTGGGAGAGTAAAGGCAACTGGTATCCAGCTGTTGCCCAAGAATTTCTCTGTCTCATTAAATAAAAATATTATAGAAATATGTAGATTGTTTTCACCTGTCAGGGACGTTAATTTGTCTTTCCCATTTTCTCCCTCCAGATTCTTAATTCTTAATTCTTAAATTTTGTGCAGTAATTTAAACTGTTTATTAGTTTATTATTTTAATGTATATATTTTTGAGAAAAGATCTCACTCTGTGCCCAGGCTGAAGTGCAGTTGCACAATCAGAGCTGACTGCAGCGTTGTTTTCCCGGGCTCAAGCGATTCTCACATCTCAGTCTCCTTAGTAGCTGGCACCACTAGCATACACTACCATTCCTGGCTAATCTATTACATTTTTTGTAGAGATGGGGTCTCATTGTATTGCTCAGGCTGGTCTGGAATTGCTCGGCTCAAGCAATCCTCTTGTCTTGACCTCCCAAAGTGCTGGAATTATAAGTGTAAGCCACTGTGCCCAGCTGTAAAGATTTTAATAATCTTCTCCTATCAAACATAAACCTCCACATTAGTCTACAAATTAAAGATATTATATTGATAAAACAGGAAAACAGAAATTAATAGACAAGCAATATTCCCATGAGGATAAGAGATAGATCCCATAACATGTAGAGGTTTGACATCTCTGTAAATCATCTGAGGAAAAGGGATTTATGTACATGTTGAGATATTCCCCTCAAAATAAAGGACAATTTTCTTTATCTTGTGCTTGCTATTTAATATGGGAAATATTCCCTGGTGGACTTCATTCATGGTGGAAAGGCATTATATGATATGTTTTGACCTACTGACATATAAATCAGGTGATTAATATATACATTTTATCATTTTTAATTCTATCAAGGCAGAACGTGGTAGCTCACACATGTAATCCTAGCACTTTGGGAGATGGTGGCGAGAGGGATCACTTGAGCCCAGGAGTTTGAGGCCAGCCTGAGCAATAAAATAAGAACTTATCTCTAAATAATAAATAAATAAATAAATAAATAAATAAATAAATAAATACTAATTTTATCAATTTAATGGTCAAAATTTGACTTTCCTTATTATTAGTGAAAGAGTATCATAAAAGATCATTTAAAAAGTGCGTTTTGAAGGTATTGATTTTATTTGTATAAAACGATTACTCAAATATCTTTATTTTTAGGTAGGCAACATACTTATTTTTGCTTTATGGTTTCTCTCATTCTCTTTCTCTTTCTCTCTTTCTCGTGTGTGTGTTATGTATAAGGTCATGACCCCATATTTTTATTTTCTACATTATAGTATGTAATAATTTTGGAATTTTTAATATAATTAGTGATTTAGAAATATAGGGGTTGGGCGCGGTGGCTCACACCTGTAATCCCAGCACTCTGGGAGACTGAGGCGGATGGATCATGCGGTCAGAAGATCAAGACCATCCTGGCTAACACAGCGAAACCCTGTCTCTATTAAAAATACAAAAATATTATCCTGGTGTGGTGATGGGCACCTGTACTCCCAGCTACTTGGGAGATTGAGGCAGGAGAATGGCGTGAACCTGGGAGGTGGAGCTTTATTAATGTGAGCACTTAGAGTTATAAATTTTCCTCTTAATACTGCTGTCACTGTTTCTATAGGTTTTGTTATGTTGTATTTCCATTATAATTTGCTTCAATGAATTTTTAAATTTTCTTCTTAATTTCTTCATTGACCCACCAGATATTGGGAGCATATTTTTAAAATTTTGTTGTGTTTATATAGTTTCCAAAATTTCTAGTTTATTCCACTGTGGCCAGAGAAAATGCTTGATATTATTTCAATTTTTGAATAAGACTTGTTTTGTGAACTAACATATGATCTATCCTTGAGAACAATTCATGTGCTGAGCAGGAAAAAATGTGTATTTAGCAGCCATTGGATAAAATGTTCTGTTAATACCTATTAGGTCAATTTGGTCTACAGTGCAGATTATGTCTGATTTTTTTTGTTGGTGTTGATTTTCTGTCTGGAAGATCTTTCCAATGTTGAAAGTGGATGTTAAAGTTTCTAGGTATTATTGCATAGAGATCTATTTCTCTCTTTAGCTCTAAAAATATTTGCTTTAGATATATGTATAATATTATATTTATATATATACATATATTACATTATATGTATACACACACACACACACACACATATATATGGGTCCTCCCAGTGCTGGATGCATATATATTTACAATTGTTATATCCTCTTGTTGAATTGACCCCTTTATCATTATATAACGATCTTCTTTGTCTGTTCTTAAAGTTTTGTCTTGAAATCTGTTTTGTCTGATATACTTATAGCTACTCCTGCTCTATTTTGTTTCTATTGGCATGAAATGTCTTTTTCCATCGGTTTTTTTTTTTTTGAGATGGAGTCTCGCTGTCACCCAGGCTGGAGTGCTGTGGCCGGATCTCAGCTCACTGCAAGCTCTGCCTCCCAGGTTCACACCATTCTCCTGCCTCAGCCTCCCGGGTAGCTGGGACTACAGGCGCCGCCATCTCGCCCGGCTAGTTTTTTGTATTTTTTAGTAGAGATGGGGTTTCACCATGTTAGCCAGGATGGTCTCGATCTCCTGACCTCGTGATCCGCCCGTCTCAGCCTCCCAAAGTGCTGGGATTACAGGCTTGAGCCACCGTGCCCAACCCCCTTTTTCCATCGTTTTATTTTCAGTTTATGTGTATCTTTACAGGTGAACGTGTTTCTTGTAGGCAACAGATCATCGGGTCTTACTCTTTTATTCATTCAGTTTTTCTATGTCTTTTGGTTGGATGGTTTAGTCCATTTACATTCCATGTTACCAGTCACAAGCAAACACTTACTCATGCCATTTTGTTATTTGTTTTATGGCTGCTTTGTTTTCTTCTTTTTTTTCTTTCTTTCCTGTCTTCCTTTTAGTGAAGGAGATTTTCTCTGGTTGTATGATTTAAGTTTCTGCTTTTTATCTTTTTTTGTGTATCTATTGTATATTTTGTGATTTGAGCTTATCCTAAGGCTTGCAAATACTATCTTTTAACTCAATATCTTACACTAATGACAACACTGATTGCATAAACAAAGAGGCAAAAGGAACACAAATAACTCAGATTTATGCCTTTTGAGGCTATTTCACAGATCCTGTAAGCATGCTTCATTCTTTTTTATTATTTTTTCTTTTATGTTCTCCGACTGTGTATTTCCAAGTAGCCTGTCTTCAAGCTCACTAATTCTTTCTTCTACTCGATCAATCCTGCTTTTAAGAGACATGCGTTCTTTAGTATATCAATTGCATTTTTCGACCCTAGAATTTCTGCTCGATTCTTTTTACTGATTTCAGTGTCATAGTTACATTTAACTGATAGAATTCTGAAATTTTTCTCCATGTTGTATTGAAGTACTTTGGGTTTTCTCAACACAGCTACTTTGAATTCTCTGTCTAAAAGGTCACATATATCTGTTTCTCCAAGATTAGTCCCACATTCTTTATTCAGTTGATTTGGTGAGATGATGTTTTCCTGGATTGTCTTGATGCTCATAAATATTTGTCAGTGTCTAGGCATTGAAGAGTTAGGCATTTATTGTAGTCTTTGCAGTCTGGGTTTCTTTGTACCCTTCCTTCTTGGGAAGGCTTTCCAGTTATTTGAAAGGACTTGGGCCTGAAAACCAATAATGCTGTGGTTCTTGCAGACTCATAGAAGTATCACTTTGGTGATCTTAGATAAAATCTAGAAGTCTCTTGATTACCATCCAGAGACTCTTGTTTTTTTCCCTTACTTTCTCCCCAGCAGAGTCTCTTTCTCTGTGACATGTTTCCTGGAATTGGGGGTGAAGAGACACAAACACTCCTGTGGTCACCACAATCAGAACTGTGCTAGTTCAGACCTGAAGTCAGCACAGCACTTGGTATCACCCAAGGCCTACTCTAAAAACTACCTGGCTACTATCTAAGTTTACTCAAGGCCCTAGGGCTCTACAACCAGCAGGTGGCAAAGCTACCCAGGTTTTCATTCTTCCCTTCAGGGCAATGAGTTCTCCCAGGCCCCAGGTAGGTCTAGATATGTTGTCTGGGAACCAGAGATTGAAATAAAAAATATAGAAAATTACCTTATGTTCTATTCAACTGTGGCTAAGCTGGCACTCAATCCACAAGACAGAGACTCTCCCCGTCTTCTCTCCTGTGCCCACCACTACCACCAGCCTATGGGGGTTCTGCCAAGTCACAATCAATATTCACTTAAAGCCCAGGCATTCTTCAGATAGCTTGTGATAAATGCTGCCAGGTCTGAAACTCACTCTTCAGGGCAGTGGGCTACCCTCTGGATCAGGACAGGTCCAAAAATGCTGTCCAACAGTCTAGGCCAGGACTCAAGGACCCCAAGAGTCTGCTTAGTGCTCTACATCACTTGGCTGAGGTGATACATAAGGTACAAGACAGAGTCCTGTTGACTTTTTCCCTGCTTTCTCAAACAGAAGGGTTTCACCATAGTCACCACTGCTGGAAATGTGCTGAGTCACACCTGAAACAAGCACGTTTCAGAGCCCAGTGCCCATGGCATATTACCTGGGCATCACTGTTGGTTATTTAGGACCCAGGTACTCTTTAGTCAGCAAATGGTAAATCCTGGCATGTCTCCACCATGATAGGGCAACACTGAGTTCAATGTAAAGTCCCTCAGTCACTGCTTTCTCCCTTTCCCAAGCACACAGATTTCTCCACACTATAGGACCACTGCCATTGGTGGGGGAAGGGTGGCACAAGCACTCCCTTAGCTACCCCAGCTGGTGTCTCAGTGGGTTGCATGCCTACCCCAGTCTACTGACTCTTTATCCAGCTCAGAACTAGGACTTTCTCGGGAATTTCAGTCCTTGTGGTCTATACTGCCCCTCAAGTTCACTTGGGGCCCCAGAACACTTCAGCCGTGGTGGTGATGTTTGCTGGAACTCAGGCTCTGTCCACTGGGATGGACCATTCCCTTCTAGATACAGCCATTCCAAATGTTCCCTTTCTGGGCAGAGGTCAACTGAGTACAATCCAGTTCTACTTTCCACCATGACAAGGCATCACAGTTCAATGAATAACCTCACAATTGTTGTACTCTCCTTTGAAGTGCAGATTCTCTACACCATGTGGCCCTTGCAGGGGATCGTGGAGGGATGATGACCGCAACTCAAGACTTTCTTTTCTGCTTTCTTCAATGTCTCTTTCAGTGATATCAGGTTAAAACTATGTACCATGATTGCTCGCCCACTTTTTGGTCCTTGTGATGGTGGTTTTTCTGTGTAGTTAGTTGATAAAATTTGGTGTCCCTATTGGAGGAACAAAAATGTAAGCTTCTATTTGGTCATCCTGCTCTGGAGGGTTTCTTTTTGTTATTTATTTCTCTCCTCCTTCCTTTCTTTCTCCTTTCTTCCTTTTCTTTCTTCCTCTCCTCTATGTTTTCTTTGTGTCTTTCTTTCCTTTGTTGTTGTCACTTGTCACAGCCTTTCTTTCATAGTTTTACTTCCAGGTGATCTTCTAAATTCCTGGCTACTTTTTTCATTCTCTATCTAGTGGGCTTAATATATAGGTTGATTCAATTTCTTTCCATTATTTTTATATAAAAATAAAATACTGCTGTTGTTTCTCAATTCAAGCAAATGTGATTATTGAATTCAAAACTGAGAAACAAATAGTGATATAATGTGATATCTTCTCCTCATACTTTTGATTTTAAAATTCAGTTTAAGTAGAAAAACGGTATTATCATAGAATATTACTTGTGTGCTTATAAAGGTAGAAGGCTCCAAATTATGAAAATCTTTTGTCTTAAGAAGATTACGCAGAGTTGAATTAGTACTTTCACTGTCTGAATTCTTCAGGAATGACATACATTACCATGTGGGGTGTTTAGGAGGAAGTGCTCTTGTAAGAGAGATGAGTCCTGAGCTCAGGGCCACATTTGCTTTGTACAAGCGCACAAAGTACAAGCGCACAAAGCTTGGATTTAAATTTCCATTCCAGGACCTGCTAAGTATAAGGACTCTGGTACTTTTGGCTGGGATCGTCAGAGCTCCACCCTAAGAACACAGGTAATCCTAAAATAAAACAGCCCTTGCAAGAACTGCAGACTGGCCTCCAGTCTCGAGTAGCTCATAAAAAACCTTAAGCTCTAAAACTGGATAAAAATAATCTAGGAAAGTTAGTGCCCCCAGGGGTTTAGGAGAGCAAATGAAAATATCCGGAGGAAGATAACATCATCCCTAGCTTCAAATAATTTCTATAAATAATGTTTAAAATAAAATGTCCACCAATCAATCAAAGATTATCAAGCACATGAGGACATATGCAGCATGAGGAAGAAACAGCAAAAACAACATGGAACAGAAACATCCAAAAGGACATGTAATGTGGGAATGAGCAAATGTAGTCTATAAATCTACAATTATTTTGTTCAAAGGCATAAAAATAAAGCTTGAAAATTTAGCAGACCATTGGAAACTATAAAAAGCGACATACAGGCTTTTTAATGAATATTCTATAATTTTAAAATAGTGTTCAAAAGAATTTAATAAATGAGTTTAGCTTCATATGAGGCCCAGTTCAAGAAAGATATAAACTGGAAAACAGATCTGAAGAAACTATGTAAAAAGCATCTATGTAAAACTATGTAAAATAGAAACAAGGAGAGTGAAAAATACAGAAGAAAAGTTAAGAAATACAGAAGATATAGTCAGAAAAGAGTACAATATACATTTACTTAGAATTCCAGAAGAAGACAGAAAATGAATTTGAATAGATAATGACTGAGAATTTTCAAAACACTGAAGAAAAACATCCATCCACAATTCAAGGTCAACAAATCCTGAGAAAAATAAATAAAAGGAAAAATACACCTAGCCAAAAGAGAGAAAATGAAGGAGAAAAGATGTTTAAAAGCGCTACAGACAAGAGTATCTTGCAAAGAAACAGTAAGATTATAATGACTTCTCAACAGCAATAACAAAAGCCTAAAGACAATGGCACAATATATTCAAAGTATAGAAAGTAAATTACTATAAACCTAAAGTTCTATATGCTGAAAAAATATCTTTCAAGACCATCGGTAAAATAAAAATATTTTTAGACAAAAAAAAAAAAAAAAACACTATGCAGGGAAGGAAGCAAGCAGTTTGGAGAAGAGGGGGAAGTTGAGCCACCATGCAGTCCTAACCAAGACCTCAGCTAAACCAGTAGGAGCTCTAGACTTGTAAAGAAACTTCAGATTTTCTCCCAGATAGGATGAGGGGAATATCCTTTAATAGCTTCACATTTATCGGCTATTATGAGAGATGCCTGTTGAAGACTGTGTGACCTTGAGCAAGGCAGTTCCTTTAACCAAGGCAAAGCTTAAAATAGGCTGACAGCTGAGGAATACGTGTGACAGTTATTCCAGAAACTAGGAAGATAAGTATCTCAATCATGAGGGCATATCTAGAAGTAACATCACGGTGTCCACCTCAAGTACTGTTGAAATTGACCATTTTTCAGCGTGAGAATCATAGAGATACTACTTCTGGATGAAATGAATAGGCAGTGTGTACATGTAAACAAATGTAAATGCTAATTATACAATCATATTTTAAACATTGTTCGTTTCCTGTGAAGCCTGAAGAAATGTATTGTTATTTGTATATCCTCAAAAAATAAGTTGTACCTTACATTGTATTTTAAAATTATTATGTACACATTACTCATAAGTATAGAAGGAAGCTAAAAAGCTTAAGAAAACAAAAATAAACAATGCTTTTATTGGAAAAATTTGTTATAATTGTGATATGCAAAACATTCTATTTTACACCTCTTAAATTGAACACTTTCAAAATGAGAATGAGAATTTTGTTCCGGAAAATGGGCAGGCAGTAGTAGAGTTAGCATTTATTGAGCATTAATATATGCAAGGTAATCTACAGCTTATTTTTAATTATTATTATTGAGATTGAGCTTTGCTCTTGTTGCCCAGACTGGAGTCCAGTGGCACAATCTCAGCTCACTGCAACCTCCGCCTCCTGGGTTCAAGCAATTCTCCTGCCTTAGTCTCTTGAGTAGCTGGGATTACAGGCACTCGCCACTATGTCCAGCTGATTTTTTGTATTTTTTAATAGAGACAGGGTTTCACCATGTTGGCCAGGATGGTTTCGAACTCCTGACCTCAGGTGATTCACCCGTCTTGGCCTCCCAACGTGCTGGGATTACAGGCGTGAGCCACTGTGCCTGCCATCGCTTTTAATTCTTTACAGATCCTAGAAAGTGAGAATGTATGTATGTAATTAAGAGAGATATTATTAGCCGGGTGTGGTGGCTGGCACCTGTAATCCCAGGTACTCTGGAGGCTGAGGCAAGAGAATTGCTTGAACCCAGGAGGTGGAGGTTGCAGTGAGCTGAGACCACACCACTGCACTCCAGCCTGGGCAACAGAGTGAGACTCCATCTTAAAAAAAAAAAAAAAAAAAAAGCAACGACAACAAAAGAAAATGTTTTTCTTTCCTTCAAATATTAACAAAAATATTAAATATACTGGCTATACTACATGCCCTTCATCCTGACAAAAAGTCAATCATTTCTTCATTTTTTTTTTTTTCTGACTGAGGAATAAAAGCTGTTCCAGAACTGAGATGTAGCATTGTATTTCCCACCAAAAATATCCCAATGCAATGTAATTATTTAAAATAATAGGAAAGATAACAAATTGACATGGAGAAATTATTACTCACAGATAAAAATGATAGTGATACAGACTAACTTTTCAGGAAGGTCCTTTACATATAAAGACCTTGTAATGTGTTCGGAGAAAGGGGAAATAAACGTAGAAAGCAAAGAACATTGGAAGTGATACAAAACAATTCACAATGGAAAACAAGTGACATTAAAATGTAGGGTGAGATAACAATAACAGATCATAAAATAAATACTCAAGATTTCAGTGGAAAAAGAATTTAATGAGAACTCTAGTAACCTAGAGATCTTTATTTAAAACAATGAGCTTTATCTGCGACTCAAAGAATTCTGAAAATTTGGGTAGTTGGAAAAATTGGGTAAGATAAGTGATAGAAGAAAACTGCAGAATGTGAGTATTATTTAGTCAACTATTATTAGGATTATCCCTTTTAGGAAGGGAATGCTGACTAAGTGTGAAGGGTCTTCAATCTGAGGCAAACAATTCTTAAATGGAGTGAAAAATTATACTTTCTTTCCAGACATGTATGACAAGAGAACCATGTAAGAACTAACAAAATTTCCTCCTTGCATAGAAATTCATCTGAAAATATCAAGAATATCCAAATATAATACCTAAGATATATACTAATATGTTTAGTGTGAGTGAATAAACAAATCTAAAAACTAAGTATACTGCAATTTTCTCTATGTATGCTTTTAGGAGCTTAGTAATTAATAAATGAGTCTTCTTTTTTCATCAAAGAAAAGACCTATTCCGACACTAAGGAAGGAAAAAAACTACGGTCATTCACATTGTCAAATGGAGATATTATTTTTGTTACAGAAATCCTTTAAAGGTTGGCTTTCTCTTGTGGGGAAAAAGAATAGTGGTCATTACATTGAAAAATGTCCAGTAGAGCAGAAAAATAGCATATCTACTAATAATAAAGTTTTTTAAAAAACTAAAAATTTTAAAAAATAACAACGAAAAATGTACTAATAGGACCACTGCTCCATAAAAAGTATAATTTTGGTCTAAATACTTCACAATTTTTTTTTTTTTGAGTACTCTATTAACTTGTGTAATTGACATTAAAAAAAAAGAATAAGAACAACTCAAAACTTTTTATTGCTAGCATTTTTCTGTGACTGTTTTTAGTACCAATACTGTGTGTAATTTCAAGTCAGTGTCCTGGGCTCAGGAAGGCCTAATTATTTCTTCTTCTTCCTCAGTATTTCATGCCTACTTCTCTAGTTCAATCCTCCATCTCCTGGCTTGGTGGTTACTGACCCAGTGACCCAGTATATACTCTCTCCCTTCATTCTATTACATTATCCTCCTGAATGTTGTAGAACAGGAGTTGGCATTAAAAAAAAAAAAAAAAAAAAAAGTAAATGGCAAAACAGTAAATATTTTAGGTTATGTGAGAAATAAGTTCTCTTTTGCAAATACTCAACTCAACTCTGCTGTTACAGGTATGAAATCATCTGTAGGCAATATAAATAAATTGGCATGGCTGTGTTCCAGTAAAACTTTATTTCAATAAAAAGGGCTATGGTTTGCCAGCCCATGTTGTGGAACATGTATTTATTAAAGTGATTCTGGATTCACTAAGATAAAGTGGGCAATGTCTGCTTCAAGAAGTGGGAGAATGATAAGTGAATACATACCATATAATGGGAAGACTGAAGCTATTAAAGTATCACATCTTAGGACTCCATAGAAGAGATGTTATCTTTGTCTTGAAATCTTATGCACTCTTTTATTTCCCTATGCTTTAACCACACCATTCCCTGTAAACAAAAAGAACTTTCACTACTGAAATCTTTGTTTCATCTTCACTTATGACATAAATATTCCTGCTAACTTTGTTCTGTCATAAATATCACGCACAAATTGTCTAAGCAAGAACTTGCTAATGATAAAATTCAACTTAAATATTATTTTCTCACTATGATTTCCCTTGAGTATCCTTTTAACATGTTCTAATATATTTTACTAGAGAAATTCAAAGCACAAAATAATAATACATTTTTTAAATGAGCTATATAATTGGTATAGAGAAAAAAAACCTGACAATCTAAGAATATTGTTTTCTTATGCCATTAATAAATAAAGACACAGTGGTTCTGAATATTTAATTTATTTTCCTAAATTTAGTAAAAACTTGTGTTAAATATTTGCTTGAAACTGCAGAAGCAGAATTTCTTTTCTTTATACCAGCCTATCACAATTATAGAACTTCTCAACTTTATTGCATTTATTTTTTTACACTTCTATTTGTAGCTCTGAGTTGAAAATTTCTGAAAGACAAATTTTTATATGTCTAATGCTTTATATAGTTCACGAAACTTACTGTTCTAAAAAGGTTTAAGAAATATATTTTTAAAAATAAATTTATAAAATTGTCAAATGTGCTCAGATTTATTATCAATCTTTCCTGCCTAGTATATAACTGTTTATCTATCCCTATGGACCATTATACATATATGAGAAAAGAGACAATGAAAGATTTACTTCCTAATTCAAGAAGCATGCTAGATATTTATCAAAGTGACCTACGGACAAACTACATCCCTTGAAGAGATAATCAAACTATACTGGGCTGAGAGAAGGGTTCAATTTTACATCGTTGAAATCATGTAATATATTGCCAACAATAAGGCACATGGGTACATTATGAGATGAATAGACTCCAGAATGCCATCACCAACACTTTATAAACTTGGAGTTTCCGCTTTTAACACCAGATCGCATAGGTAAGTTTGGATTGATAGATGGGATTTTTCTTGGTCTCACCATCGTTTCTGGTCACTGCTGCTGGTATCAATGAAATATATATATATATAAAATATTATACATACTATATTATACATTATATATTGCATGTATACATAATATATTTTATAATATATATCCATAAGATGTTATATATTATGTGTATAATATGTATTATATATGTATGCATAATTATTACATATTACACATATATTATATATATAATATATATTTTATATATATATATCTTTCCTTGATACCAGCAGCAGTGGCCAGAAGCAATAGTGAGACCAAGAAAAATCTAGTGTGTGTATATGTATATATATATAACATTATATATACTAGATTATATATTATGTATATTATATAATATATATAAAATATTATATATAGTACATAAATATATATAATATTTAAGTGCAAATTGCCCTGTTTAAGGTATTTTTGTTAGCCTGAACAGACTAAGACAGTTTGATGAAATGTTTTATTCATAATGCCCTTATTATTAAGCAATGACATTTTGTAAAAAATTGATATCACATATTTTTTAATAAATGGATATCACATATTTCGGGTATATAAAATACTATGTTTTAAGAATAAATCCTACTGTGATTATAGATTTTTTACTTTTTATACTTATGGCTACCAAAATTTTAAATAATTCATTTTTATTAAGTAGTTTATACTTTAAATATCTTATATTATAGCAATCCTATTCTGACAGCAATTACTTGAAATTAGGTTAAACTTCACTAGTTTAGGGCCCAATCTCCCACAAGACTGCCCTTAGATCAGACACTTGCTACAAGCTTAGAAGTTCCTAGGCCACACACATTTCTGACTAAATGACTGTCATTTCAAGAGTTCCCATGACCCTCTCAGCTTCCATAATTCACTAGAATGAGTCATAAATCTTAGAAAAGCATGATACTTACAATTACTGCTTTGTTATGAAACAAACAAATCAAGACTAGCCAAAAGAGAAACCCATAGGGAAAGGTCTGGGAGAGTCTTAAAGGTCACATTTCCATGTCTTCTCTGTGTGAATTCAGAACACATCACCCTCCTGATGTGTCAGTGCATATCAGCAACTGGTAGTATACCCAAGTATTAATTATGTTTCATTGTATAGAAATGATTGTTCAATTCATTGGAAATGATCGAACACAATCTCTATCCCTTATTTGTTCTCAGTAGGTTGAGCTGGTACTATGTGACTCAAAACTCCCAGTCTCTAATCACATGTTTGGTCTTTTTCATATAGCCTGTCCCCATTCTAAAACTATCTCCAGGCCCATCAGAGTCCCCTCATTAGCATGAACTCAGGTGTGATCCTCTAGGCCCATAATAAATAAAAAGATAGTAATAAACCTGGGGAATGTCAAAGATTTAGAGGCTCCATCCCAGAAACAGAGAAAAAAAGTCCAAATTTTTTATTATCTAAGAATTACACTAAGATTTCACTTTAATTTTTAAAAGAAAACAATTGAAATAAAATATTATACTCAGAACAAGTCAAGAGATCTTAAGTATAATCTCAATTTCAATCAGACTAAATGCAAGTTCAATGGGTGTTTTAGAATAGCCTATTATAGCTATCACATTAATGGATAGATAGCAAAATAATTCATATGAATGTCAATAACTTCTAACTTTGGAAATATTTATGTTTCTGGTCTAATTGAGCATGGTCAAAAGAGTAAATCAATCTGATTTAATGCAACCCGTTTTTATAACCCTATGACAATAAGGGAACCACATATACCAGTCTCATTTTTCACAGAATCATTTTGAGAAGAAGATAAACTTTTAGATTATATAATCCTTATCAAGTCCTAAAATGTAATCATCCACATACTATTTTGGGAAAAATGTAAAACTCATCTTCTTGCCCTCAAATTTGTCAACATAATTTAAACAGGGGCGAATTACTTAACTTCCAATTTGATTTTTTTGTCTAAAATTAGGCAAGGGAGATATTGGTTTATATAATCAAAAAAAATTGTACCATGTTAATTATTATTAAACTTTTAAGTGTGAAATATATAAATATTTTTGAATTTTTTTATGGTGTAATGAAATATCGAGACTACAAACTTTTATGACATAGTGTTTTGGACACTTTTACCTTCTCCCCACTTCTGCAAACCTTAGACCCTATAACAAAAATTACTTAATAGTTTTAATAATGGCTATAATGGAGAAAAACAAATTTTACATTACAATATTTTACATACTGTTTTGTCTAAAAATTGGCAAAATCACATTTCTTTCATTAATTTAAAATCACTTTATTATTTTGAGAATACGTCAAATTCTAATAAACATAACTTAGAAAATAAAAAAGGTGAATTTGTTTTAAATATTTAATATATTACTATCATCTGCACAAAAATATTAGAATTATCAAAATACAAATTGAAGGTAATTTTTAAGTAGTTATTATTAGCAAGGCTAAATAGCAGTAGGTGGCAGATAAAAAAATAATTTATTTCACTTTTGATGGACATATCTATCTTTCAGAATGTCAATCTTGCAATTTGAAAATGTGTATGAAAATAATATGTTATTTCTTTTTGTTTTTTCCATGTAGCTTATCTATTCATTATATATTGGCAGTAATAACATTGTTTGAATTGCTACATTTCTCCTCAGATAACAAATAAATCTAACCCCAAAAATAGCAATGACATATGGAGGACAATTTAGTAAAAATAATTTCACATTTTTCTTCATTCCTTTTAGAGGTTCTGTGTTGCTCTGGCCCCCATGGTATGAATCTTTCATTTGGGAACTACCCAGCAGGTCTATATTGCTCTGAGATGACTGACAATCACAGTATGCTACAGTCATCACAGAGGGATGGGCAAGTGAGCCAGCCTGGTCAATAAGAATGCACTGTCTCTCGATGAGGGCAATTTCTATAAAGAAAAGAAGTAAGAAACATGTTTCCAACTTCTCCCCACCCCCACAGCATCTGAAAAACAGACACTATCTATTCTGTTTTTTGAGGTTGACAATGTAATGTGGGTCTAGAAACAGTCAGGTCTCTCATCACTGCAAGAATGTATTTGCAGAAGAATATGAAACCAGTATGCAAAGAGAAAAGACAGACTAAAATAAGATACAGAGAAATAAAATCAAGAACTCTGATGGTATTTTTGAGCAGTCACATACAGCTTGTTTGAAAATAGTTCAACAAATAAATTTCACAGCCTCATTAACTAAAAAAATTGTTTTATTCATAAGTGATGTCTTGGTTGTCTGTTCATAATAAGCACTAGAGTTATGAATAACTTACCACTGTGGAAGTACCGTAAACACCTAGAGACACCATACTTTTTAATAAGCACTAGTACAAGTTTCTTTGGGGCTTGAGAAATGTTTCATGGGCCTAAACTGATGCCAACTATTGGAAATTTACTTCACTACACTCTGAACATCAGATAAAATATTTGTTTAATGATATGTTCATGTGAGGGGGAGGAATTGTATCATTGGAGTGCAATAGGCATAAAGATATCTTATATTCTCTATGGAAAAAATTATAAGAAACTAAATAGTGTAACACACTTTTTATTACATAAAATTAGGTATTTCTCAAAGGCCTGTTAAAACCCAAATATAATGTCATTGTGGGTAATTTTTAAATCACGTTTTGTATTTATACATCATTATTCATTCTAGTTTTCTGCATACTTATGGTCATGTTAGTGTACTATATTTGTCATAAAAATTATTCTTTTTTGTGATACTTAAATAATTAATGTTACTTAGCCTAAAGCTGTATAAGGTTACTTATTTTTGTAAATAACAAAATTATAAAAATATAGTTTTGATGTAAAGTTAGAAAAAAAGAAAATTATAGAATCAAGTAATCTTTGAGACTATAAATTAAAACATTGAACTCTTGATTTCTATCCCACTGTGTAAAGAGCTTGGAAGTCATCACTCACCCTCACAATAAATAAAACAGTGAACAAACAGAAAATAAACAACCCATTTGAAATTTGTCAGACTAAGGAGATTAGAGAGCAAATCTAAGGCCCCCAAATTTTAGAGACAGTGGTCAGATACACAGAATTACAGCTTACTTGAGCAGAAGCACAGGAGCAGAAAGTACTGCTGGAAATAGTACCATGATAGGAAAACACCAATGAGTTTGATAGTTTAAAATGCCAGGGCGTCCAGTCTTATGGTGATGTCCACACTTCACGAGTTTCACCATTAGGAGCTCTGCCAGGTTCATAGAAAGGATTGAAGAAAAATCTCCACATGCTTTTAGTAGTGTAGGGAAAATGTAACCATTTTGAAATATACCCAGACCATTCTGCTCTCCTTAACAAGACTTGCCTTCAATAGAAACTATTTTACCAGAGCCTGAGTCAAGAGAAATTACATACTTGATTTAAAATATTGTGTATTAATAGAAAACCTGATGTATAATAAGACTAACAGATCATGAGATGATTGCCATTGAAAAGATAGTTTGTCACTCACAGTTCCCAAGAAGGGGCATGCTACATCCCAGGGATCCACGCAGGGAAGCTTGGGGTCAGTCAAAAGACTGGAGGGAGAGAGTGAGAAGAAAGGAACTGTGTGCAAAAGCCTTGGTGTGGTTTCCTTAGGAAGTGATATGGTATGGCTCTGTGTCCCCACTCAAATCTCACCTTGAATTGTAATAATCCCCACGTGTCATGGGAGGGAATTGGTGGAAGCTGGCTGAATCACGGGAGTGGGTTTTTCCAGTGCTGTTCTTGTGATAGTGAATAAGTCTCATGAGATCAGGTAGTTTTATAAAGGGGAGTTCTCCCTGCACATTCTCTCTTGCCTGCTGCCATATAAGATGTGACTTTTCTTCCCCTTTGCTTTCTGTCATGATTGTGAGACCTCCCCAGCCATGTAGAACTGTTAGAACTGTTACTCAATTAAACCTCTTTCATTTATAAATTACCCAGTCCTGGTTATGTCTTTAATGGCAGTGTAAGAACAAACTAATAAGGTAATTTGGCACCAGTAGAATGGGGTGCTGCTGTAAAGATATCAGAAAATGTAGAAGTGACTTTGGAACTGGGTAATAGGCAGAGGTTGAAACAGTTTGGATGGCTCAGAAGAAGACAGGAAAATGTGGGAAAAGTTGGAACTTCCTAGAGCTTTGTTGAATGGTTTTGGCCAAAATGCTAATACTGATAATGGACAATGAAGTCCAGGCTGAGAGGGTCTCAGATGAAGATGAGGACCTTGTGGGAAACTGGAGCAGAGGTGACGCTTGCTATGTTTTAGCAAAGAGATTGGTGGCATTTTCCTCTGCCCTAGACATTTATGGAATTTTTAACTTGAGAGAGAATGATTTAGGGAGTCTGACAGAAGAAATTTCCAAGCAGTGAAGGGTTCAAGAGGAAGCAGAGCACAAAAGTTTTAAAAATTTGTAGCCCAACAGTGCAGTAAAAAGGAAAAGGCCATTTTCCGGGGGGGGGGGGTGGATATTCAAGCCCACTGCCTATATTTGCAAAACTAACAAGGAGCCAAATACTAATCTCCCAGACAATGGGGAAAATGTCTCTAGGGCATGTCAGACACCTTCATAGTAGCCCCTCCCAATACAGGCCCTGAGGCTTAGCAGGAAAACATGCTTTCCTGGCCCTGAATCCCAGCTGCTCCAGTCATGGTTAAAGGGGCCAAAGTATAGCTCAGGCCATGGCTTCAGAGGGTGTAAGCCCCAAGCTTTGACAGTTTACACGTGGTGTTGAGCCTGCAGATGCATATAATCCAAGAATTGAGGTTTGGGAACCTTCACGTTGATTTCAGAGGATGTATGGAAATGTCTGAATGTCCAGGCAAAAGTTTGCTGCAGAGTCATGGCCCTCATGGAGAACCTCTTCTTGGGCAGTGCAAAAGGGAAATGTGGGGCGTGAGCCCTCACACAGAGTCCTCGCTGGGGCATGCCTAGTGGAGCTGTGAGAAGAGGATTATCTTCCTCCAGCCCTCAGAATGGTAGATCCACTGACAGCTTACACCAGGTGCCTGGAAAAGCTCCAGACATTCAATTCTAGCCCATGAAGGCAGCTGGGAGAGAGGCTGTACCCTGAAAATCCACAGGGATAGAGCTGCCTGAGACCATCGGAACTTACCTCTTGCATCAGTGTGACCTGGATGTGAGACATGGAGTCAAAGAAGATCATTTTGGAACTTTAAGATCTGACTGTCCCACTAGATTTTAGACTTGTAAGGGTTCTGTAGCCCCTTTGTTTTGGCCAATTTCTCCCGTTTGGAATGGGTGTATTTACCCAATGCCTGTATGTCCATTGTATCTAGGAAGTAAAGTAACTTACTTCTGACTTTACAGTATCATAGACAGAAGGGACTTACCTTCTCTCAGATGAGACTTTGGACTGTGGATGTTTGAATTAGTGCTGAAATGAGTTAAGACTTTAAGGGACTGTTGTGAAGGCATGATTGGTTTTGAAATGTGAGGACATGAAATTTGGGAGGGGTCTGGGGTGGAATGATATGGTTTGGCTGTGTCTCTTCCCGAACATCACCGTGTATTATAATAATCCCTAGCTGTCAAAGGTGAGGCCAGGTGGAGATAATTGAATTACTGGGGCAGTTTTGCCCCTACTGTTCTCATTGTAGTGAATAAGTCTCAGATGATCTGATAGTTTTATCAATGGGAGATTCCCTTCACAAGCTCTCTCTTGCCAGCTGCCATGTAAGATGTGTCTTGCTTCCCCTTCATTTACCACTGGGACTGTGAGGCATCCCCAGCCGTGTGAAACTGTAAGTCAACTAAACCTTTTTCTTTTATAAATTATCCAGTCTCAAGTATGTCTTTATTTGCAGTGAGAGAAAAAACTAATACACTTGCCTTTTCTCAGATGAGACTTTGGACTATGGACTTTTAAGTTAATGCTGAAATCAGTTAAGACTTTGGGGGACTGCTGGGAAGGCATAATTGGTTTTGAAATGTGAGGACATGACATGAAATTTGGAAGGGGCCAGGAGTGAATTATATAGTTTGGCTCTGTGTCCCTACCCAAATCTCACCTTGAATTGTAATTATCTCCATGTGTTGTGAGAGGGACCCAGTGGAAGGTAATTGAATAATGGGGGTGGGTTTTTCCCATGCTGTTCTTGCAAAAGTGAGTAAGTCTCACCAGATATGATGGTTTTATAAAGGGGAGTTCCTCTGCACATGCTCTCTTGCCTGCTGCCATGTAACATGTGTCTTGCTTTCCCTTCACTTTCTGTCATGATGTGAGGCCTCCCCAGCCATTTGGAACTGTGAGTTAATTAAACTTCTTTCCTTTATAAATTACCCAGTCCTGGGTATGTCTTTATTAGCAGTGTAAGAACAAACAAATGCAGGAAGGAACAGGCAAGTTCTTGTCAGCAGTTTTAGTGTTGGTGACTTTGAATAATACCAGTAGGTTCTAGGGCATAAGGTCTCTCTTTTTTCTGGTACCTGATCCTGGGGTGATTAGGGCAGATGGATCATGGCCTGGAACGTGAGAGCTCCGTTAGGAAGAGGTTGGGGTGTGGGCTCCAGATTAACTGGTTTGTATTGAAAAACATGCTCATGGGTCAGTTTTTTAATATCTCAAGAAACTGGCAAACCCTATGAGAGGCAAACTTTAGGGTTAACAAGGCCCCAAATGTCAAAGCATCAGAATACAGAAAATAAAAATCATGGTTAATATAATACTCAACTCAAGGTCCCTCTAACATCATAATAACAAAAAAGTAGACACAGCTCAAACGGCCATCACCTAAAAAGTGAGTAAACAACATATGGCATACAGAATATTATCTGGCAACAAAATAATAAAGTAATGACGAATGCTACCTCATAGATGAGCTTTGAAAATGTTTTGCTAAATGAAAGAAGTCAGTCATATGTATTTAAATAATAGTAATGGTTGCACAACTCTGTGAATATACTAAAAACCATAGAATGCATTAAAAATAACTGTAAGTGGATGACATTAGGGTAAGCAGAGTATATTTCATAAAAGTTTTTAAATGTAATACACAAACACTAAGCTGATATTGCAAGAAGAGTAAAATCATCAATAGCTACCCTATATTCCAGTGATAATTACATGGCAGTGGAAGTAGTGTTGCATCCACAATAACTTCAAAGAATGTAAAATGCCCTGGGACATTAACACCATAATGAGAAGTACCATGTGAAGAAAATTATGAAACTAATTAAGAGCCATAAAAGCAGTAATTTTTAAAATGGAGAGAAAGTCCATTATTATGGACATTAAGTAGTCAATTTTATAAAGAAACCAATTTTCTTAAAATAATGTATAAATCTAATTGTATCAGAACAGAGTATTGATGAGTTTTGAGGGTTGGGGTTGGAGCTTCAAAATTCTTCTAAATATTACAAGAATTAAAATAAATTTAATATTAGAGCTTTTAAAATATCAAAATTGTGTTTTGGAATCAGAATAGATAATGAGATTCTAAATTTCAAAACAAAATCATCGTACGAAAATTATTTATAATATTAATAGCATCACTATTATATTTAGTAGAAAATCAAAATTATTATATAAATGATCTTGAGAAACCTATTAATATTTTAGAAAAGAGTAAAGTCAGGGTGAGGAGCCAAGCTGGCTGATGTGCAGTTCCCACTGAGAAGATCGAAAATGGTGAGTGAATCCTGCTCCGTCATCTCAGGTACCCAGGTTCTCTCACTGGGACTTACTAGGCAGTGGATACAGCACACTCAGACTGAGAAAAAGCTGGTTAGAGTGATAACCTGGGAGTCTCAAGGGATAAGAGGAACTCCCACACCCAGCCAAGGGAGGCAGTGAGTCACTGTGCTACTCTGCCAGGAAACAATGTATTTTTCAAGCATCTGTGCATCCTGCAGATCAGGAGATCCCCTCATGAGACCACCTCACCAGGGCCTTGAGTCTGAAGCAGAGAGTCGTGCTACCTAATTGCATTGTGGCCAGTGGCAGCAGGCTGGACACTGCCTAAGATGACTGAGTTCCTCAGGGTAGGAGTAGCTGCCATCACTGTGGCTCCAGTCAGCTGTTTTCCACTGCGGGTGTAAAGGAGACTGGGAAGTTTTGATCCAGAGGAATTTCCCACAGCGCAGCACAGAGGCTGTGGCCGATCATGGCCAGACTGCTTATTTAGGTGGGACCCAGATTCATCCCTCTTCACTGGGTGAAGAATCCCTACAGGAATTGTAGCAACTTCAGCAAGAGGTTAACAGACAGAACTCTGATACCCATGTGAAGGAGCCCCTGAGGGGAGGGGCGGCCATGGTCTTATGTTCAGTGGACCTAGTCTTTCCTGCCTGCTGGCAGCCCAGATGTGGTAGATTCTCCCCACTGTAGCCAAACCTCCTCAGCTAAGAGGCAACCAGACTGCTTCTTTAAGCACGTCCTTTGTCCCATGCCACCTGACTGGGTGAGACGTCCAACCAGACACTTCATACATGAGCATCCCAGCCGGCATCAATTCAGTGCCCCTCTGGGATGGAGCTCCCAGAGGAAGGAGCAGGCAGCTGTCTTTGCTGTTCTGAAGCCTCCAGTGGTGACACCTCCAGGTGCAGGGGGGACCCAGGTAAACTGGGTCTGGAGTGGTCCCCCAGTAAACCACAGCAGCCCTACAGAAGAGATTGACTGTTAAAAACAGACAACAGAAAGCAAGAACAACAACAACAACAACAACAACAACAACAACAACAACAAATACCCCACAGATACCTTATCTGAAGGTCAGCAGCCTCAAAGATCAGAATTAGAAAAACCCATGAAGATAAGAAAGAATTAGTGAAATAACACTGAAAACTCAAAAAGCTAGAGTGCCTCCTCTCCTCCAAATGATTGCAACACCTCACGAGGTCAGGAGATCGAGACCATCCTGGCTAACCCGGTGAAACCCCGTCTCTACTAAAAATACAAAAAACTAGCCAGGCAAGGTGGCAGGCACCTGTAGTCCCAGCTACTCGGGAGGCTGAGGCAGGAGAATGGCGTGAACCCAGGAGTCGGAGCTTGCAGTGAGCTGAGATCAGGCCACTGCACTCCAGCCTGGGCGGCAAAGCGAGACTCCGTCTCAAAAAAAAAAAAAAAAAAAAAAAAAAAGAACTGGGTTCAAGTCTCAG
>NC_045438.1:77767613-77789206 GCF_002776525.5 Piliocolobus tephrosceles | reverse complement strand
AAAAAAAAAAAAAAAAAAAAAAAAAGAACTGGGCTGAGGCTGAGATGGATGACTCAACAGAAGTAGACTTCAGAAGGCAGATAATAACAAACTTAACTGAGCTAAAGGAGCATGTTCTGAGCCAATGAGAAGAAGCTAAGAACCATAATAAAACATTACAGGAGCTGTTAACCAGAATAACCAGTTTACAGGGGAACATAAATGATCTGGTGGAGCTGAAAAACACAGCATGACAAATTTACAATGCCAACACAAACATCAACAGACAATAGACGAAACAGAGAAAAAAATCTCAGAACTTGAAAAATATCTTACTGAAATAAGACAGGCAGACAAGTTTAGAGAAAAATAAAACACAAAAGAATGAACAAAATCTCCAAGAAGTATGGGATTATAAAGACTGAACTTACAAGTGATTGGGGTAACTGAAAGAGACAGGAGAATAGAACAAAGTTGAAAAACATACTTCAAGTTATTATTTAGGAGGATTTCCCCAACCTAGCAAGACAGGTCAACATTCAAATTCAGGAAATCCAAAGAGCCCCAATAAGATACTCCATGATAAGATCCACTGCAAGACACATAATCGTCAAATTCTGCAAGGTGAGAATGAAGGAAAAAATGTTAAGGGCAGCAAAGAGAAGGGCCAGGAAACCTACAAAGGAAAGCCCATGAGACTAACAGTGGACGTCTAAAAGAAACCCTACAAGCCAGAAGACATTGGGGGCCAGTATTAAACATTCTTAAAGCAAAGAATTTCCAGCCCAGAATTTCATATTTGGCCAAACTATGCTTTATAAGCAAATAATAAGCAAATTCTTTTTCCAACAAGCAAATGCTCAGCAAATTTCTCACCATCAGGCCTGCTTCCTAAAGAAAGTACTAAATATGGAAAGCAAAAACCATTAACAGCTACAATTACCACAAAAAACCATTACTACAAAAACACATTAAAGTATACAGACCAAGGACACTGTGAAGCAACTACATTAACAACTCTGCAAAATAACCAGCCAGCATCATGGTGATTGGATCAAATTCACAAATAATAATATTAACCTTAAATGTAAATAGGCTAAATGTCCCAATCAAAAGGCACAGAATGGCAAGCTGTATAAAAAGGCAAGACTTATTGGTGGGCTGTATTCAAGAAACACATCTCTTATTGGTGTGCAGTATGCAAAGATATACATAGGCTCAAAATAAAGGCATGGACGCAAATTTACCGTGGAAACGGAAAGCAGAAAAAAGCTGGGGTACCAATCCTAGGTTTTGACAAAACAGACTTTAAACTAATAAAAATCAAAAAGACAAAGAAGGTCATTACCTAATGCTGAAGGGTTCAATTCAACAAGAGCTAACCATCCTAATTATATTATATATGCACCCAGTTTCATAAAACAAGCTCTTAGAGACCTACAAAGAGACTTAGACTCCCACACAATAATAGTGGGAGACTTTAATCCTTCACTGTTAATGTTAGACAGATCATTGAAACAAAATATTAACAATGATTTTAAGGACTTGAACTCAACTCTGGGTCAAGTAGACCTGATAAATATCTATAGAACTCTCCACCCCCAAACAGCAGAATATACATTGTTCTCAATGCCACATGGCACTTACTCTAAAATTGATCACATAATTGGGAATAAAACACACCTCAGCAAATGCAAAAGAACTGAAATTATAACAGTCCATCAGACCACAGCACAATCAAGTAAGAAGTCAAGATTAAGAAACTCATTTAAAACCACAAAACTACGTAATAATTGGACAAGTTACTCCTGAATGACTCCTGGGTAAATAATGAAATTAAGGCAGAAACCAAGAAGTTATTTGAAATCAATAAGAACAGATAATGTACCAGAATTTCTGGGACACAGCTAAAGCAGTGTTAAGAGGGAAATTTATAGCACTAAGTGCCCACATCAAAAGGCTAGAAAATTTTCAAATCAATGTTTTAACATAACAACTGAAAGAATTTATAACCAAGAGCAAACAAACCCCAGAGGAGCTGGTTTTTTAGGGAATTAATAAAATAGATGGACCACTAGTGAGACTAATAAAGAAGAAAGGAGAGAAGGATAAAACAGACACGACGAAAAATGATAAAGGGGATATCACCACTGACCCCACAGAAATACAAACAACCATCAGAGAATACTGTAAACACCACTATTCAAATAAACTAGAAAATCTAGAAGAAATTGATATATTTCTGGACACATACACCTTCCTAAGACTGAACCAGGAGGAATTTGAATCCCTGATAGACCAATAACAAGTTCTGAAATTGAGACAGTCGTAAATAGCCTACCAACCAAAAAAAAACCCCAGGACAAATGGATTCACAGCTGAATCCTAGCAGAGGTACAAAGATGAGCTGGTACCATTTCTTCTGAAGCTATTTCAAACAATAGAATTGGAGGGACTCCTTCCTAACTCATTTTATAAGGTCAGCATTGTCCTGATACCAAAACCTGGCAGAAATATAACAAAAAAGAGAAAACTTCAGTTCAATAGCCCTGATGAACATTGATGCAAAAGTCCTAAAGAAAATGCTAACAAGCTGAATCCAGCAACACATTAAAAAGCTTATCTACCATGATCAAGTCAACTTCATCACTGGGATGCAATACCGTTTCAACATATGTAAATCAATAAATGTAATTCATAACATAAACAGATCTAAAGACAAAAATCATAAAATTATCTCAAAAGATGCAGAAAAGACCTTCGATGAAATTCAACATTCCTTCGTGTTAGAAACTCTCAATAAACTAGGTATTAAAGGAACATACCTCAGAATAATAAGAGTCATTTAATGCAAACTCACAGCCAATATCATACTGAACGGGCAAAAGCTAGAAGTATTGCCCTTGAAAACCAGCACAAGACAAAGATGCCCTGTCTCACCACTCTTATTAAACATAGTAATGGAAGTTCTGTCCAGGGCAATCATGCAAGAGAAAGAAATAATCCATACTCAAATGGGAAGAGAGGAAGTCAAATTGTCATTGTTTGCAGATGACATGAACCTATATCTAGAAAACCGCATTGTCTCAGTCCAAAATCTCCTTAATCTGATAAGCAACTTCAGCAAAGTCTCAGAATACAAAATCAAAGCGCAAAAGTCACAAGCGTTTCTATTCACCAACAACAGACAAGCAGAGAGCCAAATCATGAATGAACTCCCATTTATAATTGCCTCAAAGAGAGTAAAATACCTAGGAATACAGTTAACAAGAAAAGTGAAGGACCTCTTCAAAAAGAACTACAAACCACTGCTCAAGAAAATCAGAGAGGACACAAACAAACAAAAACACCATTCCATGCTCATGGATTGGAAGAATCAATGTCGTGAAAAGGACTGTACTGCCCCAGACAATTTTATACAGTTAATGCTGTTCCCATTAAGATACCATTGAAATTCTTCACAGAATTAGAATAAATTATTTTAAAATTCATATGAAACCAAAAAAGATCCTGTAAAGCCAAGACAATTCTAAACAAAAAGAATAAAGCTGGAAGCATCATGCTACCTGACTTCAAACTATACTACAAGGTTACATTAACCAAAACAGCATGGTACTGGTACCAAAACAGACACAAGACCAATCAAACAGTATAGAGAACTCAGGAATAAGACCACACATCTACAACCATTTGATCTTCAACAAACCTGACAAAAACAAGCAATTGGGAAAGGATTCCTTATTTAATAAATGGTGCTAGAAAAACTGGATAGCCATATGTGGAAAAATGAAACTGGACCCTCTTTTTATAACTTACACAAAAATTAACTCAAGATAGATTGAAAACTTAAATGTAAAACTCAGAACTATAAAAACCCAGAAGAAAATTTAGAAATTACCATTCAGGACATAGGCACAGGCAAAGATTTCATTACAAAAATCACAAAAGCAATTGCAGCAGAAGCAAAAATTGACAAATGGGATCTAATTATATTGAAGAGCTTCTGCATAGCAAAAGAAACTATTACCAGTAGTTTCTTAATGAGTTTGAATATATACCAGAGCAAACAGACAAACTGCAGAATGGAAAAAAAAAATTCACATTCTATACTTCAGACAAAGGTCTAATATCCAGAGTCTACAAGGAACTTAAACAAATTTACAAGAAAAAAGCAAACAACCCCATTAAAAAGTGGACAAAGGTCATAAACAGATACTTCTCAAATGCCGCCAACAAACATATGAAAATAAGCTCATCACTGATTATCAGAGAAATGCAAATCAAAACCACAATGACATACCATCTAATGCCAGTCAGAATGGCAATTATTAAAAAGTCAAGAAACAGCAATGCTGGTGAGACTGCGGAGAGATAAGAATGCTTCTACGCATTGTTGGGCATGTAAATTAGTTCAACCATTGTTGAAGACTGTGTGGTGATTCCTCTAAGACCTAGAACCAGAAATACTATTTGACCCAGCAATACCCAAAGGTATATAAATAATTCTGTTATAAAGATACATGCACATGTATCTGTATTGCAGCACTATTCACATTAGCAAAGACATGGAATCAACCCAAATGCCCATCAATGATAGACTGAATAAAGAAAATGTGGTACATATACACCATGGAATACTAAGCAGCCATAACAAAAACACGATCATGTCCTTTGCAGGGACATGGATGGAGCTGTAAGTCATTATGCTCAGCAAGCTAATGCAGGAACAGAAAGCCAAATGAAACATGTTCTAACTTATAAGTGCGAACTTATAATGAGAAAACACGGACACAGAGAGAGAAATAACACACATTGAGGCCTCTTGAAGGGGAGGGGAGCAAGGGAGAGCATCAGGAAAAATAGCTAATGCATGTTGGACTTAATATTTAAGTGATGGGTTGAAAAGTGCAGCAAACCACCGTGGCACACATTTTCCTATGTAACAAACCTGCATATCCTGCATATATACCCTGAAACTTAAAATAAAATAAAGTAAATTTTAAATAACATTAAAACATTGGAAGGCCATATTAATATCTTACAAACCATTTCTATATTAAATAATTTTTAAACACTGCAAATTTTTAAAACACGTGAGGAAATATAGGTCATTTTATAATCTGAATAAAATCTAAATAAAGCAAACTTTATTTTTTAGCTTTTTTTTGTGGTATAATGTATATTAAAAATTACATACATTAGGCCTGCTGCAGTGTCTCAGGCCTATAATCCCAGCATTTTGTCAGGTCTAGGCAGGTGGGTCACCCAAGATCAGGAGTTTGAGACCAGTCTGGCCAACATGATGAAACCACATCTCTACTAAAAACACAAAAATTAGCCAGATATGGTGGCTGGCGCCTGTAATCCCAGCTCCTCGGGAAGCTGAGGCAGGAGAATCATTTGAACTGGGAGGTGGAGTTTGAAGTTAGCTGAGACTGAGCCACTGAACTCCAGCATGGGCAACAGAGTGAGACTTCATCTCAAAATAAATAGATAAATAAAATAAAATGAGTAAATAAGAATAAAAATTGCATAAATTTAATATACATCTTAATGAGTTTGAACACATACATGCACCTGTATGACAATCAGTCACAATGAAAATAGTAAATATATTCACCACTTGCAATAATTTACTTTTGTTCTTTTGCAAATTTGTGTGTGGATTGTAGGTATGTGCTAAGAACCCTTATTATGAGTTTTATTCTCTTAACATATTTTATAGCGTGCAATACCATATTGTTAACTTCAGGCACTATTTTGTATAGCAGATCTCTACAACTCATGTATCTTGCATAGCAAAAATCTTATACTCATTAAGCAACAGTTTCCCCATTTATCTATAGCCCCAGCCTCTAGCAACCATCATTTTATTCTCTGCTTCTATAGTTTAACAATTTTCAATGCCTCATATAAGTAGAATCACGTAGTATTTGTTCTGTGACTGGTTTACTTCACTAAACATAATGTCCTGTAGGTTCATTCATGTTGTCACAAATGGCAGCATTTCTTGTTATTTATTTATTTTTATTATTTATTTATTTATTTATTATTTATTTATTCATTCATTCAGAGGTGGAGTTTTGCTCTTGTTGCCCAGGCTGGAGTGTAATGGCACGATCTTGGCTCACTGCAATGTCTGCCTCTCGGGTTCAAGCAATTCTCCTGCCTCAGCCTCCTGAGTAGCTGGGATTACAGGTGCCTGCCACAATATCTAGCTAATTTTTGTATTTTTAGTAGACACAAGGTTTCACCATGTTGTCCAGGTGGTCTCAAACTCCTGACCTCAGGTGATCCGCCCACCTGGGCCTCCCAAAGTTCTGGAATTACAACTGTGAGCCACCACACCTGACCCGGAATTTCTTTTTATTAAGGATGAATAATATCCCATTCAATGTCCATAGCACATTTTCTTTGCCCATTCATCTGTTGATAGACATTTGGTTTGTTACTAAATGTTGGTTATTGTGAATAAGCTGTAAAAAACACGGAAATGCAGATATATTATACAGATCCTTAGTTTTTTAAGGGACTTCCATAGTATTTTCCATGGTGGCTATTTCACTCTACATTCGGAGGAACAATATATAATGTTTCAAATTTCCCCACATCTTTTCCAACACTTACCTTCTTTTTTTAGTAATAGTCATTATAAGAAATGTGAGGTAATATGTCATCGTGATTTTGACCTGTATTTTTCTGATGATTAACGATGCTGAGCATATTATATATAACATATATTATATATTCATATATAATATAAAAGAAGACATTTATGCAGCCAACAAACATATGAAAAAAGCTCATCATCACATAGAGAAATGCAAATCAAAACCGCAATGAGATACCATCTCATGCCAGTTAGAATGGTGATCATTAAAAAGTCAGGAAACAATAGATGCTGAAGAGGATGTGGAGAAATAGGAACACTTTTACACTGTTGTTGGGGGTGTAAATTAGTTCAATCATTGTGGAAGACAGTGTAGTGATTCCTCAAGGATCCAGAACCAGAAATACCATTTGACCCAGCAATCCCATTACTGGGTATATACCCAAAGTATTATAAATCATTCTACTAGAAAGACACATACACATGTGTGTTTATTGCGGCACTATTCACAATAGCAAAGACTTGGAACCAACCGAAATGTTCATCAATGATAGATTGGATAAAGAAAATGTGGAACATATACACCATGGAATACTATGCAGCCATAAAAAAGGATGAGTTTGTGTCCTTTGCAGAACATGGATGAAGCTGGAATAATATGTTATGTATTATATATAATAGACATAATAGATAATAGATATATTATATATATGATAGTCATTTGTATATCTTCTTTGGAGAAATGCCAATTCAATTACTTTGTTCATTTTTGATTATTTGTTTGCTTTTTGTTATTGAGTTGTAGAATATTTTTATATATTTTGAATATTAAACTTTCACCTGATAGGTAGTTTACAAATGAGCTCTTTCATTTTTTAGGTTGCCTTTTCACTCTGCTGTTTTATTTTTTCTTTGCAGAAGCTTTTTAATTTGATGTATTCCCATTTGTCTATTTTTGGTTTCATCACTTGCACTTTTGATGTGAATTACAATGAAAAAATCACTGTTCAGACCAATGTAAGGATTTCTCCCTTTGTCTTCTTTAAGAAGTTGTACACTTTCAGGTCTATGTTTAAGTGTTTAATATATTTGGAATTCATTTATGTACATGGTGTAAGATGGGAATAAAATTTCATTCCTTTGCATGTGGATATCCAGTTTTTGTCAACCTAATTTTTAAATAAATTACAGAAAAAAGTCAGAATTAGTAAATAAATTTAACAAAGTTGCATAATAAAAAATCAACATGCAAAAATTAGCTGTATTTCTATACACTAACAACAAACAGTCCAAAAAAGAAAATCAAAAAGAATAAAATAATTTGATTACTGTAGCCTTGTAGTATAGTTTGAAGTCAGATAGCATGATGCCTCCAGATTTGTTCTTTTTGTTTAGGATTGTCATGGCTCTATGGGCTTTTTTTCTATTTCCATATGAAATGTAAAGTAGTTTTTTCTTTTTCTTTTTCTTTTTTTTTCTGTGAAGAAAGTCAATGGTAGTTTGATGGGGATAGCATTAGCATTGAATCTATAAATTACTTTGGGCAGTATGGCCATTTTCACCACATTGATTCTTCCTATTCAGCAGCATGAAATGCTTTTCCATTTGTTTCTGTCCTCTCTTATTTCCTTCAGCAGTTTTTTGTAGTTCTCTTTGAAGTGGTCCTTCACATCTTTTGTAGTTGTATTCCTAGGTATTTTATTCTCTTTGTAGCAATTGTGAATGGGAGTTTGCCCATGATTTGGCTCTCAGTTTGTCTATTATTGGTGTGTAGGAATGCTTGTGATTTTTGCGCATTGATTTTTGTGTTGTGAGACTTTGCTGAAGTTGCTTACCAGCTTAAAGAGATTTGGGGCTGAGACAACGGGGTTTTCCAAATATACAATCATGTCATCTGCAAACAGAGATAATTTTACTTCCTCTCTTTCTACTTGAATACTCTTTATTTCTTTCTCTTGCCTGATTGCCCTGGCCAGACTTTCCGATACCACATTGAATAGCAGCGCTGAGAGAGGGCATCCTTGACTTAGGCCAGTTTTCAAAGAAAATGCTTCCAGCTTTTGCCCGTTCAGTATGATATTGGCTGTGGGTTTGTCATAAATAGCTCTTATTATTTTGAGATATGTTCCATCAATACTTAGTTTATTGAGAGTTTTTATTACGAAGGGGTGAATTTTATCAAAGGTTGTTTCTGTATCTATTGAAGTAATCATGTAATTTTTGTCATCAATTCTGTTTATGTAATGGATTATGTTTATTGATTTGTGTATATTGAATCAGCCTTGCATTCCAGGGATGAAGCCAAACTGATTGTGGTGGATAAGCTTTTTGATGTGTTGCTGGATTTGTTTTGTCAGTATTTTATTGAGGATTTTCTCACTGGTACCAAAACATATATATAGACTGAATGGGGCACAGCAGAGGCCTCAGAAGTAACACCACACATCTACAACCATCTGATCTTTGACAAACCTGACAAAAACAAGAAATGAGGATAGGATTCCCTATTTAATAAATGGTGTTGGGAAAACTGGCTAGCCATCAGCAGATAACTGAAACTGGACCCCTTCCTTACACCTTATTCAAAAATTAACTCAAGATGGATTAAAGACTTAAATGTAAGACCTAAAACCAAAAGAAATCTAGCAAAAAAAAATCTAGGTAATAACATTCAGGACATAGGCGTGGGCAAAGACTTCATGACTAAAACACTAAAAGCAATAGCAACAAAGGCAGAATTGCAAATGGGATCTAATTAAACTAAAGGTCTTCCACAAAGCAAAAGAAACTATCATCAGAGTGAACAGGCAATGGGAAATGTATAGAATAGGAGAAAGTTTTTGCGATCTATCCATCAAACAAAGGGCTAATATTCAGAATCTACAAGGGACTCAAACAAGTTTACAAGAAATAAACAACCTCATGAAAAAGTGGGCAAAGGATATGAACAAACACTTCTCAAAAGAAGACATTTATGCAGCCAACAAACATATGACAAAAAGCTCATCATCACTGGTCATTAGAGAAATGCAAATCAAAACCACAATGAGATATCATCTCATGCCAGTCAGAATGGTGATCATTAAAAAGTTAGGAAACAACAGATGCTGAAAAGGATGTGGAGAAATAGGAACACTTTTCTACTGTTTTTGGGAGTGTAAATTAGTTCAATCATTGTGGAAGACAGTGTGGTGATTCCTCAAGGATCCAGAACCAGAAATACCATTTGACCCAGCAATCCCATTACTGGGTATATACCCAAAGGATTATAAATCATTCTACTAGAAAGACACATGAACATGTATGTTTATTGCAGCACTATTCACAATAGCAAAGACTTGGAACCAGCTCAAATGTTCATCAATGATAGACTGGATAAAGAAAATGTGGCACATATATAATATGGAATACTATGCAACCATAAAAAAGGATGAGTTCATGTCCTTTCCAGGACATGGATGAAGCTGGAAACCATCATTCTCAGCAAACTAATATGGTGACATAAAATCAAGCACTGCATTTTCTCTCTCACAAGTGGGAGCTGAACAATGAGAACACATGGACACACGGAGGGGAACATCACATATCGGGGCCTGTTTCGGGGTGTGGGACTAGGAGAGCGATAGCATTAGGAGAATTACCTAATGTAGATGATGGGTTGATGGGTGCCGCAAACCTCTATGGCACGTTTATACCTATGTAACAAACCTGCATGTTCTGCACATGTATCCCAGAACTTAAAGAATAATAATAAAAAAACAGAATAAAATACTTGGGAACAGCCTTAATCAAAGAGGTGAAAGACTTGTGTACTGAAAACTATAAACCACTGATGCAAGAAATTTATGCAGATACAAATAAATTAAAAGATATTCCATATTCTTGGGTTGGGATAATTAATGTTGTTAAAATGTTCATACTACCAATAACAATATATAGAGTTCATGCATTCACTATCAAAATTGCAATGATGTATTTTACAGAAATAAAAAATATATAAAATTGATGTAGGACCAAAGAAGACTGAATAGCCAAAGTAATTTTGAGAAATAAGAATAGAGCTATAGGACCATACTTCCTGGTCTTAAACTATATCCCAGAGTCAGAGTGATTAAAACAGTATGGGACTGGTATAAAGACAGACATTTAAACCAATGAACCAGAAAGCACAGAAGTAAACACACAAGTATGGTAAACTGATTTTTTACAGCGCTTTCAAGATACACAATGAAGATACTCTCTTTAACAAACTGCTGAGAACACTAGAGTGTAAAACTACTATTGTAACATTTACAGCATCCAAAATTAAATATAGTAAAAAAAAAAAAAAAATCTTCAAATGCAAGCATTCCTCCATGAGATTGTATGTACATTTAAATACTTTTTGTATCTACTTTCATACATGTATATTTTAAGATCTTTAGATTCATTGCCCACTTTTATAAAAACATAGAATTTAACCATTCTGTGAATTTTATTGTTCTCACATAAAATATCTCATAGTATATCCTGGGCTTCCAGCATCCATTCATCTTATTATTATTATTTTTTTAACAGAACCCATATTTCTCAGATGTCACCACACTCCATGTGGATTGAGTGTGTTAACTATAGCTCAAGTGTCATGGGTGGCCACATGATTCAACCTGGCTAAGTAGGTCTTGGGATCTTCCTGGCAACCTTGTCTGATTTACACATGGGCAAGTGATCTGATTCTGTACAGTGTAGCACAATTTAAAATGTTATCTTTGAGGGTTAGTGAAGATTTATATTTCTGTTGGATTGAAAACTAACTCTAAAATTAATGACACCCGTCTTTCCAATAACAAGTGAGAAGCAACCTGGAACCAATAAAAATAATAATACATCTAAAAGAGCGCTCTCTTTTACATATATTATAGGAAAAAAATTTATGAAAAAGTAAAGTTATGATTTGAGTATGTTGCTGGAACCTCTGAATCTCTCACTGACTAAAGCCAGGACTGATCTCCGAATATTTTATTTGCATTTTAGTCTATACTCCTTTTTCTTTAATGTTTTTTGAGTTATCTCTTTTGAAATCAAAATTCATAAATATGGAGAACACTCGAGCACCCCACCTCTCTCTCCTCGTGTGTTTATATATGTGTGAATATATGTATATAATCATCACAACAAATGCCAGAATGACTGCATGCAACTATATAGTTTTGCCTATATGCAAGTATTTTTCTGTGATAAAATATAGCTAGAAATTGCTTATTTTAGTCAAATTTAAGAATTTACAGTTAGAATTTTGGCAAGTGTAATCACATTTTTTAAACTTTATTTTTTCTTTTAAACTTCTACCAAATAAATTTAAAAATTTCTTACTTAACATGGAATATTACCAATCTTTTATTTTTTCCCTAATCTGATGAATGAATAATGATATATTGGCAAATATTAGCACAGCTTATATTGGGTATATGTATACCAGCCATTTGTGCTTTTGATGTGCTATTTACCTGTCCAAAATCTTAATATTTTTAGAAAAATGTTTTGTATTACTAATTTTTCTAAAATTTTAAAATAACTTATATTACAATTAATCATCATCTGTTATACACACTGCACAAATGTTCCGTTCTCTTACAACTTGTCTTAGTTCATGATGTCTTCTGTTACATAAATAACTGTTTTGTTTAATGTCAAATTTTATTACCTCCGAATTTTGTCTAATTTAGGAATGCAAGAAAGTTATTTTAAACAAAACACCAAAGCAATTATCATAGAAAAATTAGTTGATAATTTAAAGATGTAAAAATTAATGAGTTTTTGAACAGAGAATCTGAATTAAAAATAAAAGGACAAGCAAGAAAAACATTTGTATTATATGTGATAGAGGATTACGTTCATCATTTATAAAATTCTTACAAATCATTATGAAAACGTTAATTCAACAATAAAATCTGACCCAAAGTTTAGAGATAACATAAAATATTTTAAGTGTGTATGTGTATATATACGTAAATATATATAGAGAGAGTATATATGAAAGTATTATTGAGGAAGTCATGAAGAAACAGATAATCTAACAGACTGCAAACAGAAACCTTGTAAGATGTTCTGGATAAAGTTAACAAATATGCATACAGTTATGTAAAATATGTATAACAGTTACCAATTATTTATCTCATAGGAATAATTTAGTAATGTCATGCCATACTTATATGGTGATATTAATTATAATGTTGTTTATGGAAGCAGAAAATTTTAAGACAACCATGATGGATTAAATATATTTATATC
Organism: Piliocolobus tephrosceles; assembly: GCF_002776525.5. Taxonomy (NCBI): domain Eukaryota; kingdom Metazoa; phylum Chordata; class Mammalia; order Primates; family Cercopithecidae; genus Piliocolobus; species Piliocolobus tephrosceles. The sequence goes on along the minus strand of NC_045438.1, from coordinate 77,776,347 downwards.
TTTAAAACAAAAAAATGCTACTGATCCATTTGCTTTGACATGTAAAAAAGGACAAAGCAAACTTTACATAAAAATAATTATACAAAACAAATTAATCATCTTTCAAGTGTATAGATATAAAATATACTTTTCTACAAAAATACATATCTATGCAGATTAAGAATAATCAGAAAAATTTACTAGATACATGTTAACAGAGATATCTCTGACTGGTGACATGAAGACAGATTTTTACATTTTTATCTTTGGCTATTTTTGAGATTTTTTAAAAATTAAGAGGTTTATGTCTAATAATAAAGCAATTACAAAACTATTTCCATTTTGAAGATATATCTGTCATGAGAGAAGCTGTGGCTCATTCTAAGAAAAGCAACAGAAAGAGAAAGTCCTGGGACAATAACAATCAACTGAGGATTTAAAAATCATCAAAATATTTCAATTAAAGAATAATTAATCTTCCTCCTTCATTTCAGAAGACTGTTGTCTTCTTTTAGTTTTCTAAAACTAAAAAAATAAAGAAAAAAATAAAAGAAAACTAAATTATCTTTTTCTCATTATATCTTAGCATGTTAGTTGCTTTGTCAATTTTTGTGATTGTCACTACCATCTACTATTCTTGCTTCTTTTTTCTCAGCTATTTCTTTTTTTTCTTTCTTTCTTTCTTTTTTTTATTATACTTTAAGTTCTAGGGTACATGTGCACAATGTGCAGGTTTGTTACATATATATACTTGTGCCATGTTGGTGTGCTGCACCCATCAACTCGTCAGCACCCATCAATTCATCATTTACATCAGGTATAACTCCCAATGCAATCCCTCCCCCCTTCCCCCTCCCCATAATAGGCCCCGGTGTGTGATGTTCCTCTTCCCGAGTCCAAGTGATCTCGTTATTCAATTCCCAACTATGAGTGAGAACATGCGGTGTTTGGTTTTCTGTTCTTGCGATAGTTTGCTGAGAATGATGGTTTCCAGATGCATCTATGTCCCTACAAAGGACACAAACTCATCCTTTTTTATGGCTGCATAGTATTCCATGGTGTATATGTGCCACATTTTCTTAATCTAGTCTGTCACTGATGGACATTTGAGTTGATTCCAAGTCTTTGCTATTGTGAATAGTGCCACAATAAACATATGTGTGCATGTGTCTTTAGCAGCATGATTTATAATCCTTTGGGTATATACCCAGTAATGGGATGACTGGATCATATGGTATTTCTAGTTCTAGATCCTTGAGGAATCACCATACTGTTTTCTACAATGGTTGAACCAGTTTACAATCCCACCAACAGTGTAAAAGTGTTCCTATTTCTCTACATCCTCTCCAGCACTTGTTATTTCCTGACTTTTTAATGATTGCCATTCTGACTGGTGTGAGATGGTATCTCATTGTGGTTTTGATTTTCATTTTTCTGATGGCCAGTGACGATGAGCATTTTTTCATGTGCCTGTTGGCTGTATCCATGTCTTCTTTTGAGAAATGTCTATTCATATCCTTTGCCCACTTTTGATAGGGTTGCTGTTTTTTTTTTTTTTTTTTCAAAAATTTGTTTCAGTTCTTTGTAGGTTCTGGATATTAGCCCTTTGTCAGATGAGTAGACTGCAAAAATTTTCTCCCATTCTGTAGGCTGTCTGTTCACTCTGATGGTAGTTTCTTTTGCTGTGCAGAAGCTCTTTAGTTTAATTAGATCCCATTTGTCAATTATGGCTTTTGTTGCCATTGCTTTTGGTGTTTTAGATATGAAGTCCTTGCCCATGCCTATGTCCTGAATGATATTACCTAGGTTTTCTTCTAGGGTTTTTATGGTTTTAGGTCTAATATTTAAGTCTCTAATCCATTTTGAATTAATTTTCATATAAGGTGTAAGGAAAGGATCCAGTTTCATCTTTCTACTTATGGTTAGCCAATTTTCCCAGCACCATTTATTAAATAGGGAATCCGTTCCCCATTTCTTGTTTTTGTCAGGTTTATCAAAGATCAGATGGCTGTAGATGTGTGGTATTATTTCTGAGGGCTCTGTTCTGTTCCATTAGTCTATATCTCTGTTTTGGTACCAGTACCATGCTGTTTTGGTTACTATAGCCTTGTAGTACAGTTTGAAGTCAGGTAGCGTGATGCCTCCAGCTTTGTTCTTTTGACTCAGGATTGTCTTGGCAATGTGGGGTCTTTTTTGGTTCCATATGAACTTTAAAGCAGTTTTTTTCCAATTCTGTGAAGAAAGTCATTGGTACCTTAATGGGGATGGCATCAAATCTATAGATTACCTTGGACAGTATGGCCATTTTCATGATATTGATTCTTCCTATCCATGAGCATGGTATGTTCTTCCATTTGTTTGTGTCCTCTTTGATTTCACTGAGCAGTGGTTTGTAGTTTTCCTTGAAGAGGCCCTTTACATCCCTTGTAAGTTGGATTCCTAGGTATTTTATTCTCTTTGAAGCAATTGTGAATGGAAGTTCTTTCATGATTTGGCTTTTTGTTTGTCTGTTACTGGTGTGTAAGAATGCTTGTGAATTTGCACATTGATTTTGTATCCTGAGACTTTGCTCAACTTGCTTATCAGCTTAAGGAGATTTTGGGCTGAGACAATGGGGTTTTCTAAATATGCAATCATGTCATCTGCAAACAGGGACAATTTGACTTCTTCTTTTCCTAACTGAATACCCTTGATTTCTTTCTCTTGCCTGATTGCCCTAGCCAGAACTTCCAACACTATGTTGAATAGGAGTGGTGAGAGAGGGCATCCCTGTCTTGTGCCAATTTTCAAAGGGAATGCTTCCAGTTTTTGCCCATTCAGTATGATATTGGCTGTGGGTTTCTCATAAATAACTCTTATTATTTTGAGATACGTTCCATCAATACCGAATTTATTGAGAGTTTTTAGCATAAAGGGCTGTTGAATTTTGTAAAAGGCCTTTTCTGCATCTATTGAGATAATCATGTGGTTCTTGTCTTTGGTTCTGTTTATATGCTGGATTACATTTATTGATTTCTATGTGTTGAACCAGCCTTGCATCCCAGGGATGAAGCCCACTTGATCATGGTGGATAAACTTTTTGATGTGCTGCTGGATTCGGTTTGCCAGTATTTTATTGAGAATTTTTGCATCGATGTTCATCAGGGATATTGATTTAAAATTCTCTTTTTTTGTTTTGTCTCTGCCAGGCTTTGGTATCAGGGTGATGTTGGCCTCATAAAATGAGTTAGGGTGTATTCTCTCTTTTTCTATTGATTGGAATAGTTTCAGAAGGAATGGTACCAGCTCCTCCTTGTACCTCTGGTAGAATTCGGCTGTGTATCTGTCTGGTCCTGGACTTTTTTTGGTTGGTATACTATTAATTATTGCCTCAGTTTCAGAGCCTGCTATTGATCTATTCAGGGATTCAACTTCTTCCTGGTTTAGTCTTGGGAGAGTGTAAGTGTCCAGGAAATTATCCATTTCTTCTAGGTTTTCTAGTTTATTTGCGTAGAGGTGTTTATAGTATTCTCTGATGGTAGTTTGTATTTCTGTGGGGTTGGTGGTGATATCCCCTTTATCATTTTTTATTGCGTCTGTTTGATTCTTCTCTCTTTTCTTCTTTATTAGACTTGCTAGCGATCTATCAATTTTGTTGATCTTTTCAAAAAATCAGCTCCTGGATTCATTGATTTTTTGGAGGGTTTTTTGTGTCTCTATCTCCTTCAGTTCTGCTCTGATCTTAGTTATTTCTTGCCTTCTGCTAGCTTTCAAATGTGTTAGTCTCTGCCACTCAATTCTAAACTGCATTTTAAACATTATTAGAATAATTGCTTGTTATTAATTTTAAAGGCATTACTTGATTTTGTCTTTACCTCTCATGACTTCTTATTTTTATTCAAAACTATGTTTAGTGAAGAAATCTAGAAAAACATCTAAGCATTTCTTAATTTTGTTAGAAATCAAAAGCATGTGTTTGCAGGTGGATGCTTCCATGAATCTCTATGTACCAATATAACCGATCAGTTCTGACAAATCTGGTTTATTTTGAACTTAAATTTCAGGACTGAATTATTAAACTGATAATTTCCATAGTATCCTATTTAGGAAATTTTTAAAAAATTGATCATAACTTTACCTCTGTTTCCTAATCTATGTCCTGCTGAACAGCTACTGTTTATAGTACAAATGGATATTTTAATATATGCCTTAATAAATTATTATTGAACATGCTGATTTAAAGAAATGTAAATTTACACATTGCAGGGATTCCTAAACTTTCACAAATTTTAATTGGTACTAAATTATCTATGGCAATTATTTATGGTTGTAAGATGTACTCGATCAGGAATCTTTTCATCACTCTTTGAAAAATTATCTTATATTTCATGAAATAAAATATTGCTAGCTAAACAATTTTTAATTTGTACATGACCTCTTCCTAAAGAGGTGCCTTACATTCTGACAGTTAAGGATTAACCTAAATTTGCATTCTCACTCTTTTTCTCGATATATACATTAATGAAAATGAATACTAATTGACAATTAAATTTACATAATTGTCATTTAACTCTGAAATATAAAACCAAGAGTTTGGAGGCATAAAACCAAAGCTACAAAACTCACATCTATCTTGTTTTGTTTGATAACTAATCCTTACTCTATTAATAAAATACCTTTATTTCACAGGTGAAAAAACTAGGAAGCAAAAAGTTAAGTTCTAGAAAATATCTGAAATCTGATTATAAAAAGGAGAGAGTTACACATCTGCCTCTGAATCAATTTGTTAAGCTCTATATATAATACCAAAGCAAAGTCTATTAGTCTACTTAAGTATGTATTGATAAAGTTTGCCTTAAAACTTTGGAATTTTAAAAAAAGCTAAAACCAAATTAAAATCAATTTTGTAAAATTTGTCAAGCTTGAGTCTTTATTAGAATTACTAATTATCTGTATCATTTGATTGAGAAGACATATGATTCTGAGCACAGCAAGGGGTATGTAAAACCATTAACTGTATCTCCCTCTAGATACGGCAAGTGATGTGTAGACATAAACTCAGCAGGGACCATCTTTATAACTAAGCCCTGAGGGGAAGTGGAACATGCTTGAGTGGAACACTGTTAAATGAGCCTAATGTGACCCTCCTTTATCTTCTACCATGTACTTACATTCTCGGGAGGCCTTTATTGTTAAAATGTTGCATCACTTCCATTCCATTCAGGCAACACATAATATTGCACATTCCTTAAAAAAAATACGCACAAAACTAATCTAATAAAAGTAAGCATTTAATCGTGCAGAATGTCAATTATGCAGAATCAGTAATTGTTTGGATTTTTTAAAGAGCTTTGATATTATGAAGTCATTTTGCTGTGCAAACCATAATTTACCAGGACCACAGGTTTGGCCTATCCTAGGGAGCGATGAGATTGACTCTTTGCCGTCTCTCATAAACATGCCCTATGTCAATTATTTCAGAGATAGGAAGAAGGTTAAATTGGCCCTCAGCCCTCAGAGTTCTTGTTAGCATATCATGAAAAGTACCCACTACCAGTGGAAGTCTTTAATCCTAAGCAATTAATGCTGTTTCATGTAAAAACATAGGTCCTGTTCTCACTTTATATCTCTATTGTTAGAATCAGAGCTCAAAGGGGAATTTTGAGTTCCAGTTTGATTCTCAAGACAATTTTGATTAGAAAGAAGAAATCTTCCAAGTATGTCATAACTCTAGGTAAAATGTTTAGCTCTGTCGATAGATCATGTAGAAAAAAAAAAAATAAGGTCCGAAATGATAAATAGTCACAAATTGGTGTCATTGGCTTTTTAACACAAAGTGGACAGTAAATGCCTCTCTTGATTTCTGAGATACATGAATTAAATAAGTGTCTGGACTGATAATTATCTTGGAGAAAATCATTTCAAGCCCAGGCTGTTCTGCAAGGAGTCAAGTGTGGTTGGAACAGATGAAAAGGGTGTAGCAGAAGGGAAGAATTATGTGACTCATAGGGGCTAGAATATGTAGCACTTTTTAGGCCACTTTAGGAATGGTTTACTTAAGGTACTATTGTGAATAAGATGGTAGCAATAAAATAATATGTAATGGAAGAGTGACTTAATCTGACATATTTATATACAATTGCTCTCAATGCCATATAGGGATTTGAAAATTAGAAATGGGAGTGGAAATACCAATTATAAGGCTTTGGTTATTGTTTAGGTAAGATAGAATATCTGATTATATTTTGAATAGTAGTTGTGGAGCAGTGAATAGCCATTGATTTGAGATGTATATTGAATAAAGACATGCTAGCTTTTACAGGTAAGTTAGATTTGTTATATGACAGAATGATAGTAGATAATGATGTCTTCAAATTTTTTGTACTAAGCAAGAGGAAGAATGGAATTGCCATTTAGGGCCAAGTGTGAAGAGGGTCAATAAGTGCTTGTCCTAGAACATATTACATTTGAATTGCCTTTTGTATGTGCAAGAGGATAATCAAGTTAGGCAGTTGACCAATATAAATAGATGTTTAGGCAAACCATCAAGTTGGAGATAAAAATTATGAGGTTATTAGCACAGAAGTGGCATGTAAAGACATGGGACTTGGCATCCTTTAAGGAAATAGAGTATGTACAGAAGAAATGATGTCAGAAATTGATATCTGTGTAATGTTAACCATAGTGCTCAGAAAGATCATGAGAAAGAAGCAAAACAGGCTGAACTGAGGCAGCTGGAGAGACAGGGGGTCATTGGATGATTTTAGGAAAAAAAGAATAATCATGGGAATCAAATGCTGGTGACTGATGAGAATTAAAAAGTAATCCTGGATTAGGATAAATAATCTTTATTAATAAAACCCTGAGAACACAAACTTCTCTACAATTTGGGAACAGAAATCTCAACTGAAATGAAGTTAATAAAATACTGGAGAAGAGAGATTTGGAGATAGTACATACAGACATTTTTTCCTATAAATAGGACATAAATAATTATATGAAGTTGTAGGTCAAAATAAGAATTTTTCATGGTAAGAGAGCAGATGGTGAACGTAAGATGTTCTATAGGACATAATTATCTAGTAGAAAATGAAAGCATGCAATTACTCTCTCATTAAAACTTACAGCAAATTTGTTTGATATTTTAAAAACTTGCACATAGTTTGACCATGGCCTACATACGTGGTTGAGCCTGAACGTAGAGAGTTAAAAGACCATTGTTTTCAAAGATATAATTATTCTTTTCTGGCACAAAATGATAACTAAAAAAATGGACTTCATTAATATTAGTTATCCAGTAATTTTAAGACCTATGCCATGCATATCTCCAGTGGAAATTATGTTCCCACTACACAATTTGACTACTCAGTCTTAAACAAAAATAAAATAAATGTTTAAGACAGATGTGTCCAAAAGTTGAGATCATGCAATTACAATACAGAAAAGAGATGAGAGAGATAAGCAAACATCAATAAGTAATATAGTGAATCCATATCTAGAAGAAGGGCAATAATGTAATTCTTATTACATGATTTTGAATTTTCAAAGAGAATCATTTTGTTAATCTAAAACTAGGTATTTGAGAAGCAGAGCTAGTATGAGAAACAAAAGATTAGCCATCACCAAGAAGACAAAGTTTGGTGAAGGGAAAACTGGTACTATTTGTTAAAGCAGATTCACTTACAAGGCTCCAACATATTTCCAAATACTGAACTAAAACACGGTATACAATACTACAATAAACTATAAAATGAGATGCATTTCATTACAGTCATCCCTGTGCATGTAAGAGGGACTGGTTCCAACATGCCTACAGATACCGAAATCAGAGGATATTCAAATTGCTTACATAAAATGGCATGATATTTGTACACTAACTATGCTCATCTTCCTATATGTTTTAAATCATCTCTAGATTACTTAACAATACCTAAAACAATGAAAATGTTATGTAAAAAGTTGTTATACTGTGTGTTTTTATTCATATTATTTTTACTGTTGTATTGTTAGTTTTTTCTCAATTATATTTTTATCCACAGCTGGTTGAATCTGCAGATATGGAACCTGAGATGCAGAGAGCCAACTGTACTCTAAATCTTGATAGATACATTGCTCCCTAAATTTAACATCTGTGTTTTTAATATTTTTAATTGCCAGTGAGTATGCAGAAAATTATCATTATTTATTTTCCTATCACATGGAAAAGTTTAAAAAAAACTTTAAAACAAACTCAGAATTTTGGCTCTAAAAGACTAGCAAAGGTAATAGTTTCAGCACATTTATGAAATATTTCTTGCCTTGAGATCTGTTATTACAGAGATGAAACTGTATTCTAGGCGGTCAATAAAATATTACTAGAAGAATAATCAAGAAAAATAAACTGTCACCAGACAATCAGCCACAACGTTTATTCAATTAATAGGATTGAAACTAATTAAAACAATGTGCTATTAAAATGATGGTGTAAATCTCATATACATTATCATGTGTTAAATGTACCACACTAAATAATGCCTGTTTTACTCAAGTTTAAAAAGAATTCCTGATTTTTGTTTTGTTTTGTTTTTCTGCTTTAAAAGAAATTCTTTCAAATATTGAAATGTTACAAAGAAAAAAAGTGTCCAATTATCTAGATTTAAGCATGAATCTGATCCAGAGTGATTAGCTGGGCCATTGTTTCCCCTTAAAAAGATATGGAACTAAAATGCTAACAAAAACAATGAAAATTCAAAAATGCTCATCATCACTCGCCATCAGAGAAATGCAAATCAAAACC
>NC_045438.1:77753960-77767213 GCF_002776525.5 Piliocolobus tephrosceles | reverse complement strand
GCAGCTGGAAACCATCATTCTTAGCAAACTATCACAAGAAGAGAAAACCAAACACCGCATGTTCTCACTCATAGGTGGGAACTGAACAATGAGCTCACTTGGACTCGGGAAGGGGAACATCACACACTGGGGCCTATCATGGGGAGGGAGGAGGGGAGAGGGATTGCATTGGGGAGTTATACCTGATGTAAATGATGAATTGATGGGTGCTGACGAGTTGATGGGTGCAGCACACCAACATGGCACAGATATACATATGTAACAAACCTCCATGTTATGCACATGTACTCTAGAACTTAAAGTATAATAAAAAAAAAAAAAAAAAAAAAAAAAACAATGAAAATTCAATAGCTACCTATTTTAGAATGCATCTCAGGGAAAAAGTGGCACATTTTAGTAAGAAAAAGGGATGAAGCAAGTGTTTGTATGGCTAGAGTGAGTGCTATACTGCATTATAATAAATGCACAAATAAAAGGAAATCTTAAGCTATAAACTTCATTCGATAAACTGTGTAAATATTTAAATATTATTTCAGTCATGTGAGACTATAACAGGTATCTGCACAATACTTTGAAAATAAAAGATTGCAATTATCTAAGTATGTGTATGATTTAATGTACATTTTAGAATATAGGATCTTCTCGAATTATTTACATATTTTTCCTATTGTGTAACTTTAAAATTATAACCAATGTTAGTTTTAAATTTAAAGCATCTGAAATCCATTTCTGTCCTTAGTCCATCAAGCTCTGTCTCTTCTGGGATTATACATGTTTTCCCTCTAAGTTCACATCATTGGATTATCTCACTTTAGGCCCCATCAGTCTTGGTCTGCACATAATTAAGGAATTCCATCTCAGTGTTCAGACGGCCTATCAAGTCATTCCTTGCATCTAGACTAGCTTTGATGTTTTTTGCTGTTGTTGTTGTTGAATTTAAAATTAGAGGATGTTCATGCTGTTTCCCAAATCTAGGGTCTGCCTTATAATCTAATTGTATTTACTATTTTATTTCTGTTTCCTATGTCTGATATTTAATCTTTTGGTAGCTTGCCAGTACCTTTGTCCATGTAAGTGAAAGAGTCTATTAAAGTTTGTGACATTCTCTTGGTAAATTAGAGTCATATTGAATTCATCCTCGTGACTTCTGCCCATTTACATAAAGCAGATTTCCATAATGTCAACTGACTTTCTGCCTAGCTGCATGAATTTCTAAATGTATTCAGGCTTTATAATCCCTATTAGTACAACCTACTCATTTCTTGCTAGTTGTTAAATTCCACAATACCTATTTACAACAGTGACTGCTACTTGGGTTCTATTACCTTAGGTGCTGATTATTATATTCTGAATGTCAGGCTTAATTTTCTCCCATCATATGATAGCCCTATTGTCCTCACAGTTTCCTTCCTCGACTTTCTGTTCCATAAAACTTACCAGGCTAGACCTAGCCATATGCCAAGATAGAACAGAGCTATGCAAGATGGCTCACTTCTAAAAACACTGAGTTAGTGCTTCTTTTGGATGTTATGATAGTAATACATTACTTGAGAATTTGCATTGTATTTATAATTTTTGCAGATTTAAAAAATAATTATAAAATGTTTATGTTTATTTCTATTTTTTAATGGAAGCAGTTTCTGCCTTTATTGAGTTCCATAGGTTAGAATGCAGGAAAAAAATAAATTTTTTAAACCATTTTAAACTCAACAAGATTTATGTGGAGAAGTGTTTAATTTGTAGCCTTTGTAATACATACTGCTTAGATCCATAAAATAGTACATGCAATAAAATGCAAAGCATTTAAATGCAAACATGATAGTACTCTTCTGTGCTTAAGTGACATTGGCATAACAAAGATTAGAAAAATATTTAGTAGCATAAATACGTACATTTAAGTATGCGAGGAAGTCAATTTCTGAGTTGTAATGTACTAAGTATTGGATGGAGATTATAATGATAGCTATTGAAATGCTGTAGAGTAAGTCAAACAATGTCTTCTGATTTAATTTCTAGCTAAATGAGTGTGTCTCTTGAATTTTTCAATCGCATCTACTTTGATGAGATTAGTTTATGTATTACAAGGCAACACAAGTAATAATGATACAAATATTTTTACGAACAAGATGTTATCTGGTAAGTAAGTTACATATTCTGAAGTACAAACCAAAATAGTCGTACGTTTTTTTACAGGTGTATTTTTTATTTTCATATAACATTCTTTTGCTTTACCAAATTAGTTTCCACAATTTGGCCATCAAAATGAAAAAATGACTGAAATAAATTTTAAAATATTCAATTAATGGATATGTGTAGGTCCATGTTGACATTTTAAAAAGATGGGGGTAAGTATAAAAATAACTCATTTGCCACCAATACTACCGCAACTCTAATGAGTTTCTATCTAGAACTCATTAAAGAGGCCAAATTAACCATAAATGATAAAATGTAAGGAAATACTATAGTGCACCTCTTGTTAGTAATCAAAAGCTCCTTTTTTAGAGAGGGTCATCTAAAATTATAGAAAGAAAGATATAATTAGAAAATCATTTGTTATTAAGTTGTTGAGTCAGTACATAATCATTATTGTAGGAGAAAAAAATAAAAATAATGAGTGAAAGATTATTGAGCATCCAATATTTGCCTGGTGCCAAAAGTTTTATCTCACATATTTCTTGCTAATTACAAAAGGAAGAAAACACATCTCTATAATAGAGAGCTGTGGTCTGTAATCATCTGAAAACAAAAGAGATAAAAATTAGCCTCATTTATCTTGGGAAAACCTGATATTGGATGCCCACTGATGGAAAGCAATTCAAAATATCTAGCCTTGCTTGTGTCATATTTTCTGAAAAATATTTAACCTGAGTCTTATCAGACATTTAGGTCTAATTTCTCATTTAGAGGTAATACAGGGTTTGAGGAAAAGCTTAAATGAAAGCAGGAGGAAAAAATTAGGCAAATCCAGTTTGTAGGAAATTCTAACAAAAACAGATTTACTATATTTAAAAATGTATTTTTGGAAAGAATAAAAAATGGCATATAATATTGATCTTACAAAGACTAAAAAATGCAATCTATAAAAATTTTTGAAACATGGTTGAAAATAAAATAGCTTTAAAAGTGTATTGGCAGACATTTGGAGAATTTTTAATATGAACTGAATATTAGATATTATGGAAATACTTTTTAGGTTACATATTAGTACTGTGCTTTCTTCTTCTTCTTCTTTTTTTTTTTTTTTTTTTTGACAGAGTCTCACTCTGTCGCCCAAGCTGGAGTGCAGTGGTGTGATCTTGGCTCACTGTAACCACCGCCTCCCGGGTTCAGGCAATTCTCCTGCCTCAGGCTCTCGAGTAGCTGGGATTATAGGCACCCATCACCACGTCTGTCTAATTTTTGTATTTTCAGTGGAGAAGGGGTTTCACTACATTGGCCAGGCTGGTCTTGAACTCCTGACCCCAAGTGATCCACCAGCCTCGGCTTTCCAAAGTGCTGGGATTACAGGCGTGAGCCACCGCGCCTGGCCTAGTACTGCATTTTTTTAAGTATGTCTTGTTTAAGAAACGTATACTGATTTATACATAGGTAAAATATACCATTTATAACCATTGAAAGTTTCTGAAAAAATATTTTAAATACTAATAAAAATAAAGCAATGGGCCAGGCGCAGTGGCTCACAACTGTAATCCCAGCACTTTGGGAGGCCGAGGTGGGCAGATCACGAGGTCAGTAGAATGAGACCATCCTGGTCAACACCGTGAAACCCCGTCTCTACTCAAAATACAAAAAATTAGACGGTCGTGGTGGCGGGCGCCTGTAGTCCCAGCTACACGGGAGAATGAGGCAGGAGAATGGCGTGAACCCCGAGGTGGAGCTTGCAGTGAGCCGAGATCGTGCCACTGCACTCCAACCTGGGTGACAGAATGAGACTCCGTCTCGAAAAAATAAATAAATAAAAATAAAAATAAAAAAATAAAGCAATGATGGTAAACTTAATTTTTTTGGTACAACATTCTTTGAAATATGTATACTTTGTGAAATAATGTAATCAAGCTAGTTAGCATATACATTACTTCACATACTTATATATTTTCTATGAAAGTACTAAATATCTACTATCAGTGATTTTCAATAATACAGTGTATTAGCTATAGTCACCATGTTATACAATATTAAAAAATTTTAATCAGTGGTTAATATATGCAAATGTCTATTATAAAATTATTTCATTTTTCTATGTATGTCATATCTTTTACACTAATATGATGACAATAAAACATAGCACATTTAGAATAAGCAATATAATGAGTATGAATTGAATATAAATTGTGATTGTAATTTCCTATCTTAATATTCCTTATTCTTTGATTTGATAAATTAGAATTTTGGAAATTATTTAAACATTGCCTTCAACCTGAAACACCAAACATCGAAAACTCAAATATCTAACAATTACCAAAATAATACTACTTAAATATTTACTAAATTGGTCTCCATTATACTCTGCGCTTTTCTAAATTTGTAATATTCTCCTCTAATTTATAAAATTTCCAAGGTCATTTTAATTTTGAGGATTTACAGATACACTTTGATTCATCGAGTTGAATAAGCATTTTTCCTGAGGCGTAAAGAAAAATAACTTCTGTTTTGCATTTACTTCATTCTTGCCTAAAAAATCTCATTGAAAATCATCCTGTAGGCTATTGATACAAACTTTGTTAGATAATAAATAAGTAAAAGATTTAAAAAATTAAACAAAGAGAAACCATGAATTATGGATAGTGCTTTTGTGAGCACTCACTGCTGTTCGAAACCAAAGGCCAACTCTTTGCAGTAGTCACCCTCCATCTTGTGTTTTGTATACTGTAGTATTAAATATGTTGAAAACAAAGTATCTTTCACTAAAAATCATCAGAGTATAATAAAATCATTTGAAGTTATTTAAAAATACTGCACTGCTTATGAAAAATGAAGAAATATATGCTGCTTTTAATTTATAATTGCTCCTTACTATATTGTGGGCAGAAAATGCAACGTGTATAAAATGAAAAGAGGGTGAAAAATGCCAAGTGCCAGGATCCCTGATAGCCTCAATAGCTGATCACACAATGGCTCAGATTCAGGTGGGAGAAATGCTGAGAGAGCTATTCTGAGCAAAATCATCACATCATTCCTGCCCATAAGACTTTTTTTGTCAGCATCCGAAGCAGAATTGCTAGATGTAATGAATTGGGTGTAGGATCTAGACTTGAAATACTTGAGTTCAGATTTGCTAAACAGTTAAATAAGGGATCATAAGTAAAAGTATATAGATATTAGCCATTAGAGCTGTTAATATTTTCAGAAAAAGTAAAATAGAATATTCTTTCCCAAATGACTATAAACTTCAATTTTTGTGATTTTTGAAGAAGTTTACATGAAGATTAAATGTAATTAATTAGGTTCTAATACTGTTAAAGTAAAATGTAGAGTTATGTAACAGAACCTATAAATTATACTGATGTTTACTGTTAAGTAATTGAAAAATTCCTAATTTTATCTGAAAAAAGTAATTAATAGACATTTTTTAAAAATCTCAATATTTTTTCTTCTAAATCTTAAAGCAATTAAAATAAGAAAACCAAACTCTGCATAACACCTTGATTATTCCTATTGTAAATAACTGGATGTAAGATACAGTTGAATACGTTTCCTTAAATATATCTGAAAGTTTTCAGTAATACAAATATCATAATGACTTGATATTCAATCAGTTATTTAGAAGAATATTGTAATAGTCTGTTCTCATGCTGCTAACAAAGAAATACCCAAGACTGGATAATTTATAAAGGAAAGAGGTTTAACTGACTCACAGTTCAGCATGGCTGCAGAGGTTTCAGAAAATTTACAACCATGGTGGTGGAGAAGCAAACACATACTTCTTCACATGACTGCAGCAATAAGGGCTGCTAAATAAAAGGGGGAAAAGTCCCTTTAAAACCATCAGGTCTTGTGAGAACTCACTCACTATTATGAGAACAGCAGCATGGAGGTAACTGCCCCCCATGATTCAATTACCTCTCACCAAGTCCCTCCCACAACATGTGGGGATTATGGGAACTACAATTCAAGATGAGATTTGGGTGGGACACAGCCAAATCATATTATTGTGTACCTGGCCTCTCCAGATATCATGTCCTCACACTTCAAAACACATTCTTGCCTTCCCAACAGTCACCCAAAGTTTTAACTCATTCCAGCATTAACCCAAAAGTTCAAGTCCAAAGTCTCATCTGAGACAAGGCAAGACCCTTCTGCCTATGAGCCTATAAAATCAAAAGCCAATTAGTGACTTCCTAGATACAATGGGGGAACAGGCATTCAGTAAATACATTCATTCCAAATGGGAGAAATTGGCCAAAACAAAGGGGCTAAAGACCCCATGTATGTCTGAAATCCAATAGGGCAGTCATTAAACTTTAAAATTCCAAAGTGATCTCCTTTGACTCCATGTATCACATCCAAGGCACACTGATGAAAGAGGTGGGCTCATACAGCCTTGAGCAGCTCTGCCCCTGTGGTTTTGTAGCATATGACTTCCCTCCCTTTAATGGGCTGGCATTGAGTGCCTGTGGCTTTTCCAGGTGCACAGTGCAAGCTGTTGGTAAATCTACCATTCTGGGGTCTCCAGGACAGTGGCCCTTTTCTCACAGTATACAGTGCCATAGTGGGGATTCTGTGTGGGGGCTCCAACCCCATATTTCCCCTCTGCACTGTCTTAGCAGAAGTTCTCTATGAGGGTTCCACTCCTGCTGCAAACTTCTGCTTAGACATCCAGGTATTTTCATAGATCCTCTGAAATCTAGGTGGAGGTTTCCAAACCTCAATTGTTGACTTCTGTGCACCTACAGGGACACAACCACATGTAAGCTGCCAAGGTTTGGATCTTGTATCCTGTGAAGCCTGAGCTGTATGTTGGCCCCTTTGAGACACAGCTAGAGCTAAAGCAACTGGGACTCAAGGCACTATGCCCTGAGAGGGCATACAATAGGGGACCTTTGGACATGGCCCAGGAAACCATTTTTCCCTTTCAGGCCTCCAGGCTTGTGATGGAAGGGGCTGCTGTGAAGGTATGTGACATGCCCTGGAGACATTTTCCCCATTGTCTTGGTGATTAACTTTGACTTCTTGTTACTTATGCAAATTTCTGCAGCCACCTTGAATTTCTCCTCAGAAAATGAGTTTTTCTTTTCTATTGCATTGTCAGGCTGCAAATTTTCCAAACTTTTATGCTCTGTTTTTTTCTTGGATGCTTTGCTGCTTAGAAATTTCTTCTGCCAGATACCCTAAATTATCTCTCTCAAGCTCGAAGTTCTACAGATCTCTAGGGCAGAGGAAAAATGCTGCCAGTCTTTTTGCATAGGAAGAGTGACCTTTACTCCAGTTCCCAACAAGTTCCTCATCTCCATCTGAAACCACTTCAGCCTGGACTTAATTGTCTATATTACTATCAGCATTTTGGTCAAACCCATTTGACAAGTCTCTAGGAAGTTCCAAATTTTCCCATATTTTTCTGTCTTTTTCTGAATCCTTCAAACTGTTCCAACCTCTGCCTGTTACCCAGTTCCAAAGTTGCTTCCACAGTTTGGAGTATCTTTACAGCAGAAACCTACTACCCAATTTACTGTGTTCACGTTGCTAATAAAGACATACTTGAGACTAGGTAATTCTTAAAGGAAAGAGGTTTAATTGACTCACAGTTCAGCATGGCTGGGGAGGCCTTAGGACACTTACAATCATGTTGGAAGGGGAAGCCAACATATTCCTCTTCACATGATGCATCAGGAAGTGCTGAGCGAAAAGGGGAAAAGCCCCTTATAAAACTGTCAGATCTCGTGAGAACTCGCTATCATGAGAACAGAAGCATGAGAGTACTGGCTCCAAGATTCAATTACCGCCCATGGGGTCCCTCCCACAACATGTGGGTATTATGGGAACTACAGTTCACAATGAGATTTGGGTGGATACACAGCCAAACCATATCAGAAATAGCAAATTTTACATGGATATCCAAAACTGTAGGTCTGAGTATAAAAGGTTTCTAGTTACTTGAAAGAACAAGAACAAACAAAAAACACTTAATACAGGTAAGTTACTGGACTGGACTCTGCTTTTAGGAATTTCAATTAAGAAAAAAAAAATGTGTATGACTAAAGAAATAGATTCTACTTATGCCAGTCTGATTGAGGATGGTGAGTATTTTGTGCTTATCTTCCAGGTCCTCGGACAACACAACTTACTGCCACACTGAGGTGACGCTTTTACATTTACTTCACTTTTCTAGTTAGGGCTTTAACATATAAATGATTGATTTTAACATGTGAGTGTCTGTGAAAAATTTCATCTTGTTACATGCCTGGATCTAAGCACAGGATCTGACACATACTTCATTCTCAATATATTTGTGTTGAATATAATTTGACAAGTTGGAGAGAAGTGCAGATTTGTCAGGTTTGCTTGGAGATACCTATCTTGAGATCCAGTTTACCTTGCTCTACCATTTAGAATACCTGAATGCAGTTAAGAAAATAGCATGGCATTGCCAATTCTCAATTTTTTCATGTTTAAATTGCCAGTAAGATTGCCTATTCAATGGTTTGTCATGAGGATAAATTGTGATGGTAGTAACAATAAATAACCTTTATTAAGTGCCTTTGTTGAGTGCCTACTGAATATCAGGTGTGGTTCTGCATACCAAGCTTTGTCCTAAAACTTCAGATATATATTTTATTTAATCCTAAATAACCTCATAAATTTTGTATTATTATTTCTAAATTTCAAAGTTTAAGAAAAGGAGACAGAGATTAAATAATTTGCTCAAGTTCAAACAGAAAATGGATCAAGAATGGGGATGTTTGACTCCATGTCCTCCTGTACTATGTAAGGGTTTAAGTATAAACCCATGATCAATAAATTTAGACTTTAAAAAACAAAATAAAAGAAAAACACTTCAACTGCTATTCATTATTTGTAAGTTTTTTATGGTGGGGGGGGAGTGGCTATAACGCAAACTTTCTTGGGTCTCTAGTTGCTAATGAGTGTGTCATTTTTATGAACATATGAATATACTTAAACCTACAAAGACTCTTGCTTTGGCAAGCTGTTGAACACTGAACTAAATGGATGTGACTAGCTACAGGGAAATACTCTTTGAATGAAAGGAGTGACTTCTCTATTAAAGAAAACATGTGTGACTTTGGGTAGGATGTGACACTTTTGTCATATGATTTACAACATATCTATTCTTTTAACTCCTCCCTGCAATTTCAAGCCAACTTACATATTTTTTTTAACCCAAGTTGCCCTTGCCTTTCAGTGGCAATTTTACATTTGAAAATATAAAATAGCAAGTGTTTTTTCATCTAATTCCTAAAAATTTGGCTTTCTTCTAGATAGGCACCTAATTTGCAAAAAAAAAAAAAAAAAACAGAGGTTTCATCCAGCTGGAAAGAACAAGAAAGTAAAAAAATAGTCAAGGTTTCCAAGAATACAGGTCTCTCCCTGTTTAAACTGTTCCAAATCACACTTGCTTAGAAACACAGACAAAAAAAAGTCTTGACTCTTTCTATATAGAACCTTTTTAATCATCTATGGCAGGCCAAGGGCTACAGCTTTAGGCAGCCACATGGCCGGAATTTCTGTTCTCATGTCTTTGGCTATAAGAAAAGTCTGTAAACCAATTTCCAGACTGTGTTAAAAGTAGTTTTACTGTGAGAAGGTGGGAAAAAAGTACCTTTGATGTTCAATATGTGAAATTAAACATTTGGTTTACGTACGTGTCCTTTTTAGGATTATTAAACCATAACCAGTCATTTATATCGGAGGCCCACATTGCTATAGCTCACTAACACTTATATCACTTTTCAGCTGCCTCCAGTATTAAACTCACAAGTGCCAGTTATAATTAAAGGGAATATTTTTTAAAAAATTCACTTCACAGTTTATTCACAAGGCTGAATGCATTTATTTTGTGGAATTACCTACAGCTAAGCTAAGGTAAACAGGTGCAGCTTTTCTAAAACTGTTTTCCCTCAGTTTTTTTCTCCCCAAAATTACTTACTTGTTTCCCATTTTGGAGAAGCAAAATGACTGACTTTTAGCTGCTATAATGTATTATAAGGGAGAATACCAGTTCGAGTGGCTCTGTTCTAGGATCGTTCATTTTTTAATTTTCTACAACATAGGAATTTTTTTTACAGGCATGATTGCTGCCTCCATTAATACTGGAGAGCTCACAGCACAAATCTTAACATATAGAAATGCAATTTTCAATATTTGAATAAAACTATATCTACTTAGCTTAGTGTATCCCAGCACCGTAGATGAGTTCATAAAAACAGTTCTCTGCATTGCAAATCAACTTTCAAAAAGCATCCATAGAGATGGCCGAATAGGATCAGCTCCAGTCTCCATCTCCCAGCGCGAGCGACACAGAAGACCGGTGATTTCTGCATTTTCAACTGAGGTACTGGGGTCATCTCACTCGGGAGTGCCGAACAATCCATGCGGGTCAGCTGCTGCAGCCTGACCAGCGAGAGCTGAAGCAGGGCGAGGCATCCCCTCACCTGGGAAGCGCAAGGGGGAAGGGAATCCCTTTTCCTAGCCAGGGGAACTGAGACACACAACACCTGGAAAATCGGGTAACTCCCACCTCCAATACTGCGCTATAACACCGGCACACCGGAGAATATATCCCACACCTGGCCGGGAGGGTCCCACGCCCATGGAGCCTCCCTCCTTGCTAACACAGCAGTCTGCGGCAATCTAACCGCAAGGCAGCAGCGAGGCTGGGGGAGGGGCACCCGCCATCGCTGAGGCTTAAGTAGGTAAATAAAGCCGCTGGGAAGCTCGAACTGGGTGGAGCTCACAGCAGCTCAAGGAAACCTGCCTGTCTCTGTAGACTGCGCCTCTGGGGACAGGGCTCAGCTAAAGGAGCAGAAGCCTGTGCAAACGCGAACGACTCTGTCTGACAGCTTTGAAGAGAGCAGTGGATCTCCCAACACGGAGGTTGAGATCTGAGAAGGGGCAGTCTGCCTGCTCAAGTGGGTCCCTGACCCCTGAGTAGCCTAACTGGGAGACATCCCCCACTAGGGGCAGTCTGAAACCCCACACCTCACAGGGTGGAGTACACCCCTGAGAGGAAGCTTCCAAAGCAAGAATCAGACAGGTGCACTCGCTGTTCAGCAATATTGTCTTCTGCAACCTCTGCTGCTGATACCCAGGCAAACAGGGTCTGGAGTGGACCTCAAGCAATCTCCAACAGACCTATAGCTGAGGGTCCTGACTGTCAGAAGGAAAACTATCAAACAGGAAGGTCACCTATACCAAAACCCCATCAGTACATCACCATCATCAAAGACCAGAGACAGATAAAACCACAAAGATGGGGAAAAAGCAGGGCAGAAAAGCTGGAAATTCAAAAAATAAGAGCGCATCTCCTCCTGCAAAGGAGCACAGCCCATCGCCAGCAACAGATCAAAGCTGGTCAGAGAATGATTTTGATGAGATGAGAGAAGAAGGCTTCAGTCCATCAAACCTCTCAGAGCTAAAGGAGGAATTACGTACCCAGCGCAAAGAAACTAAAAATCTTGAAAAAAGAGTGGAAGAATTGACAGCTAGACTAAATAATGCAGAGAAGGTCATAAACGAAATGACAGAGATGAAAACCATGACACGAGAAATACGTGACAAATGCACAAGCTTCAGTAACCGACTCAATCAACTGGAAGAAAGAGTATCAGCGATGGAGGATCAAATGAATGAAATGAAGCGAGAAGAGAAACCAAAAGAAAAAAGAAGAAAAAGAAATGAACAAAGCCTGCAAGAAGTATGGGATTATGTCAAAAGACCAAATCTACGTCTGATTGGGGTGCCTGAAAGTGAGGGGGGAAATGGCACCAAATTGGAAAACACTCTACAGGATATCATCCAGGAGAACTTCCCCAACCTAGCAGAGCAAGCCAACATTCAAATTCAGGAAATACAGAGAACGCCACAAAGATACTCCTCCAGAAGAGCAACTCCAAGACACATAATTGCCAGATTCACCAAAGTTGAAATGAAGGAAAAAATCTTAAGGGCAGCCAGAGAGAAAGGTCGGGTTACCCACAAAGGGAAGCCCATCAGACTGACAGCAGATCTCTCGGCAGAAACTCTACAAGCCAGAAGACAGTGGGGGCCAATATTCAACGTTCTTAAAGAAAAGAATTTTAAACCCAGAATTTCATATCCAGCCAAACTAAGTTTCATAAGTGAAGGAGAAATAAAATTCTTTACAGATAAGCAAATGCTTAGAGATTTTGTCACCACCAGGCCTGCCTCAAAGAGACCCTGAAGGATGCCCTAAACATGGAAAGGAACAACAGGTACCAGCCATTGCAAAAACATGCCAAAATGTAAAGACCATCGAGGCTAGGAAGAAACTGCATCAACTAACGAGCAAAATAACCAGTTAATATCATAATGGCAGGATCAAGTTCACACATAACAATATTAACCTTAAATGTAAATGGACTAAATGCTCCAATTAAAAGACACAGACTGGCAAACTGGCTAAAGAGTCAAGACCCATCAGTCTGCTGTCTTCAGGAGACCCATCTCACATGCAGAGACATACATAGGCTCAAAATAAAGGGATGGAGGAAGATCTACCAAGCAAATGGAGAACAAAAAAAAGCAGGGGTTGCAATCCTAGTCTCTGATAAAACAGACTTTAAACCATCAAAGATCAAAAGAGACAAAGAAGGCCATTACATAATGGTAAAGGGATCAATACAACAGGAAGAGCTAACTATCCTAAATATATATGCACCCAATACAGGAGCACCCAGATTCATAAAGCAAGTCCTTAGAGACTTACAAAGAGACTTAGACTCCCATACAATAATAATGGGAGGCCGGGCGCGGTGGCTCAAGCCTGTAATCCCAGCACTTTGGGAGGCCGAGACGGGCGGATCACGAGGTCAGGAGATCGAGACCATCCTGGCTAACACGGTGAAACCCCGTCTCTACTAAAAAATACAAAAACTAGCCGGGCGAGGTGGCGGGCGCCTGTAGTCCCAGCTACTCGGGAGGCTGAGGCAGGAGAATGGCGTGAACCCGGGAGGCGGAGCTTGCAGTGAGCTGAGATCCGGCCACAGTACTCCATCCCGGTCGACAGAGTGAGACTCTGCCTCAAAAAAAAAAAAAAAAAAAAAAAAAAAAAAAAAAAA
>NC_045438.1:77710523-77753860 GCF_002776525.5 Piliocolobus tephrosceles | reverse complement strand
AATAATGGGAGACTTCAACACTCCACTGTCAACATTAGACAGATCAACGAGACAGAAAGTTAACAAGGATATCCAGGAATTGAACTCATCTCTGCACCAAGTGGACCTAATAGACATCTATAGAACTCTCCACCCCAAGTCAACAGAATATACATACTTCTTAGCACCACATCGCACTTATTCCAAAATTGACCACATAATTGGAAGTAAAGCACTCCTCAGCAAATGTAAAAGAACAGAAATTATAACAAACTATCTCTCAGACCACAGTGCAATCAAACTAGAACTCAGGACTAAGAAACTCAATCAAAACCACTCAACTACATGGAAACTGAACAACCTGCTCCTGAATGACTACTTGGTACATAACGAAACGAAAGCAGAAATAAAGATGTTCTTTGAAACCAATGAGAACAAAGATACAACATACCAGAATCTCTGGGACACATTTAAAGCAGTGTGTAGAGGGAAATTTATAGCACTAAGTGCCCACAAGAGAAAGCAGGAAAGATCTAAAATTGACACTCTAACATCACAATTAAAAGAACTAGAGAGGCAAGAGCAAACCCATTCAAAAGCTAGCAGAAGGCAAGAAATAACTAAGATCAGAGCAGAACTGAAGGAGATAGAGACACAAAAAACCCTCCAAAAAATCAATGAATCCAGGAGTTGGTTTTTTGAAAATATCAACAAAATTGACAGACTGCTAGCAAGGCTAATAAAGAAGAAAAGAGAGAGGAATTAAATAGATGCAATAAAAAATGATAAAGGGGATATCACCACCGACCCCACGGAAATACAAACTACCATCAGAGAATACTATAAACAACTCTACGCAAATCAACTAGAAAATCTAGAAGAAATGGATAATTTCCTGGACATGTACACTCTCCCAAGACTAAACCAGGAAGAAGTTGAATCCGTGAATAGACCAATAGCAGGCTCTGAAATTGAGGCAACAATTAATAGCCTACCCACCAAAAAAAGCCCAGGACCAGATGGATTCACAGCTGAATTCTACCAGAGGTACAAGGCGGAGCTGGTACCATTCCTTCTGAAACTATTCCAATCAACAGAAAAAGAGGGAATCCTCCCTAACTCATTTTATGAGGCCAACATCATCCTGATACCAAAGCCTGTCAGAGACACAACAAAAAAAGAGAATTTTAGACCAATCTCCCTGATGAACATCGATGCAAAAATCCTCAATAAAATACTGGCAAACCAGATTCAGCAGCACATCAAAAAGCTTATCCCCCATGATCAAGTGGGCTTCATGCCTGGGATGCAAGGCTGGTTCAACATTCGCAAATCAATCAACGTAATCCAGCATATAAACAGATCCAAAGACAAGAACCACATGATTATCTCAATAGATGCAGAAAAGGCTTTTGACAAAATTCAACAGCCCTTCATGCTAAAAACGCTCAACAAATTTGGTATTGATGGAACGTACCTCAAAATAATAAGAGCTATTTATGACAAACCCACAGCTAATATCATACTGAATGGGCAAAAACTGGAAAAGTTCCCTTTGAAAACTGGCACAAGACAGGGATGCCCTCTCTCACCACTCCTATTCAACATAGTGTTGGAAGTTCTGGCTAGGGCAATCAGGCAAGAGGAAGAAATCAAGGGTATTCAGTTAGGAAAAGAAGAAGTCAAATTGTCCCTGTTTGCAGATGACATGATTGTCTATTTAGAAAACCCCATCGTCTCAGCCCAAAAATCTTCTTAAGCTGATAAGCAACTTCAGCAAAGTCTCAGGATACAAAATTAATGTGCAAAAATCACAAGCATTCTTATACACCAGTAACAGACAAGCAGAGAGCCAAATCAGGAATGAACTTCCATTCACAATTGCTTCAAAGAGAATAAAATATCTAGGAATCCAACTTACAAGGGATGTAAAGGACTTCTTCAAGCAGAACTACAAACCACTGCTCAGTGAAATCAAAGAGGACACAAACAAATGGAAGAACATACCATGCTCATGGATAGGAAGAATCAATATCGTGAAAATGGCCATACTGCCCAAGGTTATTTACAGATTCAATGCCATCTCCATCAAGCTACCAATGAGTTTCTTCACCGAATTGGAAAAAACTGCTTTAAAGTTCATATGGAACCAAAAAAGAGCCCGTATTGCCAAGACAATCCTAAGTCAAAAGGACAAAGCCGGAGGCGTCACGCTACCTGACTTCAAACTATACTACAAGGCTACAGTAACCAAAACAGCATGGTACTGGTACCAAAACAGAGATATAGACCAATGGAACAGAACGGAGCCCTCAGAAATAATGCCACACATCTACAACCATCTGATCTTTGACAAACCTGACAAAAACAAGAAATGGGGAAAGGATTCCCTATTTAATAAATGGTGCTGGGAAAATTGGCTAGCCATAAGTAGAAAGCTGAAATTGGATCCTTTCCTTACTCCTTATACGAAGATTAATTCAAGATGGATTAGAGACTTAAATGTTAGTCCTGATACCATAAAAACCCTAGAAGAAAATCTAGGTAGTACCATTCAGGACATAGGCATGGGCAAGGACTTCATATCTAAAACACCAAAAGCAAAGGCAGCAAAAGACAAAATTGACAAATGGGATCTCATTAAACTAAAGAGCTTCTGCACAGCAAAAGAAACTACCATCAGAGTGAACAGGCAACCTACAGAATGGGAGAAAATTTTTGCAATCTACTCACCTGACAAAGGGCTACTTTCCAGAATCTACAAAGAACTCAAACAAATATACAAGAAAAAAACAAACAACCCCATCCAAAAGTGGGGAAAGGATATGAACAGACATTTCTCAAAAGAAGACATTCATACAGCCAACAGACACATGAAAAAATGCTCATCATCACTGGCCATCAGAGAAATGCAAATGAAAACCACAATGAGATACCATCTCACACCAGTTAGAATGGCAATCATTAAAAAATCAGGAAACAACAGGTGTTGGAGAGGATGTGGAGAAATAGGAACACTTTTACACTGTTGGTGGGATTGTAAACTAGTTCAACCATTATGGAAAACAGTATGGCAATTCCTCAAAGATCTAGAACTAGATGTACCATATGACCTAGCCATCCCACTACTGGGTATATACCCAAAGGATTATAAATTATGCCACTACAAAGACACATGCACACGTATGTTTATTGCGGCACTATTCACAGTAGCAAAGACTTGGAATCAACCCAAATGTCCATCAGTGACAGACTGGATTAAGAAAATGTGGCACATATACACCATGGAATACTATGCAGCCATAAAAAAGGATGAGTTTGCGTCCTTTGTAGGGACATGGACGCAGCTGGAAACCATCATTCTTAGCAAACTATCACAAGAAGAGAAAACCAAACACCGCATGTTCTCACTCATAGGTGGAAACTGAACAATGAGCTCACTTGGACTGGGGAAGGGGAACATCACACAATGGGGCCTCTCATGGGGAGGGGGGAGGGGGGAGGGATTGCATTGGGGAGTTATACCTGATATAAATGATGAATTGATGGGTGCTGACGAGTTGATGGGTGCAGCACACCAACATGGCACATATATACATATGTAACAAGCCTGCACGTTATGCACATGTACCCTAGAACTTAAAGTATAATTAAAAAAAAAAAAAAAAAAGCATCCATAAGTCTAAGAAGATCAATTCTGTTTCCACAAGACTATTTCTACAGAGTACTATTAAGTGACAGCTATAATGATGTTTGAGGGTTCTTCATTTTCCATCTCTATCTGCCCTACTAAGCCATTCCATGTAAATAACAATTAGAAAGACAAACAGCATATTTGCTCTATAAACATATTTTTAAAAACACCCTTCCAATTAGACTGGGTCTCCTAATTGCCTGCTTTTCCCCCAGCTGTCTTGAGGTGTAATTGTCAAACAAAAATTGTATATATTTAAGATTTAAAACATGATGTTTTGACATACATATTATTATTAAATGATTAACACAATCAAGTTAATTAACATTTGTCACTTTACAGAGTTACTTTTCTGTGGTGAAAACACAAGCTTTACTCTCTTGGCAAATTTCAAATTTACAATACTTGTACTTATTATTAACTATAGTTGTCATACTGTGGATTAGGTTTCTGGAATTTAGTCATCTTATAATTGAAGTTTGTATCCCATAACTAACATCTTTTCATTTTATCCCATCACCAATGCCCTCTAAAATAGAAATTTTGAAGCTACTACTCATGGTATTTCTTGTACTGTGAAACAACGTAGTCAAAATAAATTTTTAATAAAGTTGGTAGTGTCCTGTTCCTATGCTGTAAATGTCCACCAACTTCAAACCATTGTATTGGTGCTGTCTAAATAAGAACAATTACATGTTTTAGTTTCTTTCCATGGCATAAGTATAAATGGATCTAATTTCCCATGACAGTGGTAAACTTTGAATACAACATTAAAAACTGGCTGCGAATATTGATATTGACAGCATTATTTCTAAGTTGATCAAATATTCAACATGGATATATAGATTTTAGTAAGCAATAAAATTTCCTAACAAAGTCCAAATTTATTAATTGATTATATTTAAAATAATTATATCAAAGTATTTAAGGTAACCACTGATGATATTAGCATATTTACTGCGTTTTGTACATTGATGAATCTAAAAGAAAACAATGAAAAATAATAATATTCAGTTATTCAGCAGGTATAAGCTTGTTACATAAATCATCCAGAGAATGACTCACTACATAACGGTGTGTTTTTAAATTTCTGTGTGTCTGTGAAATTATCAAATTTCCTTCAGTTATTGATGTCTAACTTCCTTCCATTGTGTTTGGAGAACAAACTTTCTTAAACCATAATGATAATGGTGAAAAGGGTGATGAGCCTTTTTAAATTTTTGGAGCCTCATTTTATGGCCTGATATGTGTTGTATCCTGAGGACATGCTCCTTCTCTTTTATTCATTTTCCTGTTTGTTCCATAGAGTAGATAATTTCCATAGTACTATAGTCAAGTGTGCTGACTCTCTGCTTAATTCTGCTCTTGAGCCCTTCTAGTTAGTTTTTATTTCAGTTATTGTAATATTCAACCTCAGACATTCTATTTGGGTCTTTAAAAAAATTACTTCTGTTTCTTTGTAGATATTCACTATTTTGTGGGATGTTGTTTTCACTCTTTCCTGCATAGTTGTTTTTAGTTTTTTGAATACATTTAAAATAGCTGATATAAAGTCTTTGTCTCTTAAATCCAGTGTCACCTTCCTCATTAACTGTTTATATTGTCTACTCTTGTTCTCATGTATTGGTCATACTATTTGTATACCTCCTAATATTTCATTGTTGAAAACTGGATGTTTTAAGTTATATAACCTGACGGCTGTGGAAATCAGCTTCTACTCTCTCCCCAGCGTTTATAGTGGTTACTCTTTATTGTAATAGTAGTTGTGTGTTTGCTGAGTCACTTTTCTAAACTAATTTTGTAAAGTCTCTTTCCTTTGTCATGTGTGTCCATTGAAGTCTCTGCTTGGTGGGTTTAGAGACCAGCTAATGATTATACAGAGATTTCCATAAATGCTTCAAGCAAGATATCTTCTGACTTTTGCTGAGATGACTTGAATGTGTTCTGAGGTATGCCCTCACTATACAGACAAGCAGTTTACAACTCTGTATTATCCTTCACTTTTTGCTTGTGCAGCATATTAAGCTAAGCCACAGCTATAAGCTTTGGACATTATCAGGTCTTTCCAGGACATGTGCAAATCCTGGGCATGCACAATGTTGTACAGGGTTCTAGATTCACAGGAACATACCACAGCTTTTCAAAGCTCTCTGTGGACATCTTGTTCACTAGCTCTTTCTTGCAGATTTTCACCACTCGTTTTCCACAAAGGTAATCAGAATCACAGGCAGCTACCGTGTTAAACATTTGCTGCTGATAATTTTCACAAACACTCCGGGAAAAGGCTGTTTGTCCTGAATGAGCTCTGAGGCAGGTCAGATAAATGCACTCTCTGCAAGTGGGGGTCTTCTATGAAAACACAAGACAGGTTAAGCAGTGAGAATTCTTTGGAAATGAGACTTTCAAGGAGTTTTAAATGGTAGTCATTTTCTGTAGTGGCTGCCAAGCTGCTAGTTTTTACCAGGAGTGTGGACTGTTTGATTTCGGGCAAACATGTAGCTGCAAAGTTTAAACCCCTGTAAAACTGTTCACTGTTCTTACTTAAATCATGGTTGTTGTCATTGTTTTGAATAAATATTCCGAGTTGTTCCAAGATTTTGCTTTATATCCAGATTATTGAAAAACATAGAATTTTATTTATTTATTTATTTATTTATTTATTTATTTATTTATTTATTTATTTTGCCAGTTTACTGACATTTTTATGGTGGAAACAAATTCCAGCAATCTCTTCTATGCTCTGTTTGCTGATGTCATCCTTTATCATTTTTAAAAATACTAGTTTACCTGGTTATAGAATTACAGATTGAAGATTTCTTTCCCTTAACAGCACTTTATGATGTAATTTTATTGTCTTCTCACCTAAATGATTTCTGAAAAAGGTCTTTAATTATTTTTGTTGTTTCTATGCAGGTACTCTAGCTGTGTCTAATTTTGCTATTTGTGTCTACATTTTAGCAATTCAAAATGTATTTCTAGATATTTTTGTTTCTGTTTATTTTCCTATTTTTCCTGCTTTCTTCCATGAGATTCTTGTTTCTGTGGTTGATGCCAGTCATTAAGTCTGTAAATGTGTTGGCTATAATTTCTTCAGTGTTTATTCTATCCTTTCTCTTTTCTCTTTCTGAAATACCAATCATGCATATGTTCCTGGTGTGTTATTTTCCCAAAACTCTGAGATGTTATGTTATATGTTTATAATTGTTTTCTCCTTTCAATTTCAGTTCAAATAATTTCAGTTATTTTCAAAATCTCCTGGTCCTTTTGGAGAAAGTCCTGATTGTTTGCAAGGTATGATTGGAAAACAGGGGAAACTGTAACTACTACGAAGAAATAGAAGAAACAACACTCTCATCACCTGGGAAGGCAATAATTTAAACACTAAGAGTAAAGGTGAGGGAGAAATGCTAAGTACACTTGTCTTTTACAATCACCTTCATCCTCATAAAGGAACCCCCTCTTCATAGGCTCTCCCAAACTATTGCAAGCAGTTTTAATTTATCTGGCTGTCAGATCTACCAGACTTTGACAGACAGCTCCAATCAAAATGTTATTGCAATTATCTTTATTTTACTGGTAAACTATTAAAACAGAGGAGATGACCCTAGCTCCTTCACCTTCCACTCTAAACACCTGTCAATATCTTCGGACACCTTTCCCACCCACCTCCTTAGAGTCAGTCATTCTTTGAGACAGAGAGATGCCATCCTGCTGGTGACTTGTACATGCCGTTCAAAAGTGAATTTGATCAATTATTAAAACCAAACCTAGAAAGCATATTAGTTTTCTGGGAGACTACATTGGAAGCACTGTCAATCTCTGCCCCCTCCCAATGGACACTAATTGCACTTCTGAGATCCCAAAATTTTAGCCAAGAATTTCTATCCTGGGAAATCATACATGTCTCTGGAATTGTGCTTTTTGTCTGGAAAAAATGAACCAATTCATCCCCTCCCAAAAATATAGTCATTTACATCACAGGGGTAGATGTTAGATAGCTTCAAATGTTTTATAAAACACTAAACTGGATGACTGTGACTATCTTTTTTCAAAATGAGACTCCCTAGATTACTCAGAGATACTTCCTAAAAGGAAAATTTGTTCATTATTTATGTCTTTCTTGAAGACAGTTATCTCTGCAACATGAGTCAATAGATTAGAAACCATAGTACAAAATGTATCACTGACTTTAACCAAAGTGATCAATTATACTGAATTGGCCCTGGGAGGCATTCAGTTCTGCCTGAACTCACTGGTCATGGTTGTTATGGATGATTACCTGAGACTTGCTTCTCATAGTCCAAGGTAGAGTCAGTGCAATTACTAAATCATTTGGCTGTGCTTGGATTAACGTCTCCAGTGATGTGGAAATGTCAATACTAAAACTTATAGAGAATGACACCAGGCTTTCTAAGTTAAAACACATTTGTTGTTATTTAACTGTGTCTGGTAACTTAGATGACATATTTGTGGTCAATACTTAAGGTTGTACTCTTTAGGTTGCTTGGAATCTTATTTAGAATGGCCTTAATTAAATGTTGTATGAGATAACTGAACAGATTTGGCCTAGTTTCTGTACATCAGATTAATCAGAGTTGCTGATGAAGTGGCACTGTGGCAAAATTCACCAGAATTCAAGACATTACAAAAATGAAGGGTGGATATTGTGAAGAGACAATTCTGCACAGGTCTTTCATTTTTCTGCATGTATTGTGAATGAGACAGTGATGGTTTTTTTGTTCCAGACTATGTTTTCAATGATATTTATATAAAAGACAACCTTGGAAGATAGAGTATCTCCCTCAAGAGTAAAGTAGAGAAACACTTTGTGTCTCTTATAGTGAAAATAATGTCTTCCTCCAAAGCAATGGGTTATTATAATTACTGTCCATTATGAGCAACTAGGGTTTCCTAAACTTAATTTTAATATCCAGTAATACAACCTACTGTATTTGGCACATCTTATCAAATATGAGGTTGGGACATTCTACAGGACAAGTTAGCCCATGTATTCAATAAATATGTCACCTGAAAAAAACAAAGAAGAAAATTGGATGCCCTAGAGAAAAAAATATAGACACATCAACCAAATGCAATGTATGAATCTTGACTGATCTTAATTAACACAAACCAACAATTAAAATATATTTTTGAAATAGTGACATTAGAATATCAACTATGTATTAAATAATATTAAGCAATTGTTATTGTGTTGATTGCAGTAACTAAATTAAGGCTGCTTATATAAAAATGTTTATCTGTTAGAAATAATACTAGTGTTAATACTGAAAGGATATTTCTGAGATTTGCTTTAATCTACTACTACTACTGCATGCGCACACACACAGACACACATAGACACATACAAACACAAACATATGAAGCAAGTATATGGTGGAGGATGTAGTTGGAAAAAATGGGACAAATATTTGTAATTGTTGAAACTGGGTGAAAGGTGCATGGGAATGCATTATACCAAACCAAACATAACAGAAAATGGACTCAAGTATAGCTTCTTAAATTCAAATTCCAAGTAGACTTCTTCCAAGTTGTAAGACCTTTGGAAAGTTCCTTACCAGGGTTTCCTAAATTTCTCAGCTGAAAGTAGGGATAATAGTAATATCTCTCTCAGAGCTGTTACGGGTTTTAAATGTGTCAATATTTTCAGTCACTCAGGACAATGCCTTGCTAAATGTGTTACTTAGATACTAAAATATAAATATTGCTGAATAACAAAATTAAGATGAGGACTTTTTCTTCACAATTATATTTTAAATTATTAATTAAAGATGTATAATATATGAAAATAATTTTATATTAAGCACATAAATGTTATATCTCTATTAAATACCAATTAATTTATACTCGTTGGTGTCTTCTTGTTTTTTTTTTTTTTAACCCGTGAATGAGAATGGAGGCCTTTTAGAGAATATGGTTCTAATTCAAGATCTCCATGTATTTTCACAACTTCCACTGCATACACTAAATCTAAAAAGTAGTTTAAAAATTCCCTTTTACTTACGTCTACCTTGAAAAATTGTTTCACCTCTTCTCCAGGTCTGAACAAATATAGGTCATTCTTTCTACTTACAAGAAAAAAATATTCAGAAATAAAAAGAAAAGATATTTTCTTCACTTAAATAGACATGCAGAAATGTAGACCTCAGGCCTAGCACATAGACAGTATGTCATTAATCAACCATCAGTCAACCAATCAATCAATATTTTTAAGCAAATTACTTAACAGAATTCAAATAGTTCCTGAATATAGATAGGCACTGGTAAAGCTGTCTGCTTCATAAAATTCCTCTGTGAATTTATAATGGAGAACATAATTCATAGCAAGAAAATCACATTATGCACTCCTGCCTCCCCCAACAAGTTAAAAGTGGTTCATATAGCTACTGCCAGAGAACAGCATTTTCCACTAACCGCTGAATGCCCTTCCCTCAAATATACTTCACAGAGACATAATTTACATTTCTCAATAAGAAATGCGTGTGCAATGGTTTAGAGGAAAGGAGCGTCTCATCTACTTGTTCATTTCACATATTTTTCCACAAACTCACCCCAGTTATATAAGCTTTCTCTAAATATGAGAATGGAAAGTCCTGGAACAGAGATCCCATTTCCCAAGGTAAATGGGTAAATGATGTGGTAGTTTTACAATTCAGGTGGCTGAGGTACATCATTTCACATTTTCTCAATTAGAATAATAAACTATAGAACCAGTGAATGTTGGTTAAGAGCTACTACAGAAAATAAAAAATAAAATGTAAAGTAATATTTTTTAGACAGAACAAGTCTAAGTTATATTAAAAAAGTGATGAAATATGTTGAGGAAACTTTTGTATGACATATCTGTTATTGTACTATTAATAACCTCAAAAATAACTAAACTTATATGCTGGAAATTTAATCCAAAGTTTAAAATTGAGTCAATAATTCTATTTTCAATTAACGACTCAGTCCTTTGACTCATTTGTGTCTGAAGTTGGAGAATGTTTCCAATTCATTCTCCAAAGAAGTTAGAGAATTATTCAATATTTCCATGTTGGCTTTTGATAATTTCAAATATAAATAAGAAACCTAAATGAACATTAGTTAGCATTACATTTGTCTACTTTAATTACTTAATAATATTCATTTTCTGTATCAAATTGTTTTATAAATGATTATTTTGCTACAGAGAGTGTAAGCTCCATAAAAGCAATGTCTGTGAAGACATAATGCTATATATTGTTGTAGAGATATATCTTAGAAATAATATGGTCTGGAGGCTAACTCTGACATCATTCTTTACCAGATGCATGACCTTGGAAATCACCTAACCTTTCTGAGTTTTAGTTTATAATTTTATAAATGAGGGTAATATCTATGAAATATAAAAATATATATCTATATATCTGCATAGAGATAGAACTTAGAAAACAATCGATAGCTACTTAATTATGATGCACACCTAAGCCTGATACAAGCTGTCAAAATCATTGCATTAGTCAGGGTTCTCCAGAGAAACAGAACCAATAAGACATAGATAGATAGATAGATAGAGATACATAGAAAGATATTTACAGTCACGTGTGACTTAACGCTAATACATTCTAAGAAATGTGTCCTTAGGTGATTTCATCATTGTGCAAACATCGTTGAGTCTACTTACACAAACCTAGATAGTATAGCCTACTGCATACCTAGGCTATATGTCATAGCCTATTACTTTAAGGCTACAAACCCGTATAGCATGTTACTATACTGAACGCTGTAGGCAATTATAACACAATGGTAAATAGTTGTATATATAAACATAGCTAAGCATTGAAAAGGTAAAAAATATGACATAAAAGATAAAAAAAATGGTACACTTGTAGAGGGCACTTACAATGAGTGGAGCTTGCAGGACTGGAAGTTGTTCTGGCTGAGTCAGTGAGTGAGTGGTGAGTGAATGTAAAGGCCTAGGACTTGACTGTCTATGAATGTAGAATTATAAACATTGTACACTTAGCCTATACTAAATTTATTTTTTAAATCTTCTTTCTTCAATAATGAATTAATCTTAGCTTACTGTAACTTTTAATGAACTTTTCATTTTTCAGCTTTTTGACTGTAATAATTCACTAAAAACACAAATGTACAACTGTACAAAAACTTCTTTCTTATTCTATAAACTTTTCCTATTTAAAGACTTTCGGTTATTTTACTTTTCTATTAAAAATTAAGACGCCGACATACACATTGGCCTCCGCTTACACAGGGTCCAGATAATCAATATCAATCTTTTATTGCCATATCTTGTCCCACTGGAAGGTCTTCAACAACAATAACAAGCATGGAGCTGTCATCTCCTAGGAGAACAATGCCTTTTTCTGGAATACTTCCTAAATGGCCTACCTGACACTGTATTAAAGTTACCATTTTTTTTCTTAAATAAGTAAATAGAGTACACTCTAAAATAATAAAAAGTAAATATATAAACCAGTGACATAGTTGTTTATTACCATCACCATGTATTATTATATACTGTACATAATTGTACCTGTTCTACTTTTGACTGGCAGCACAGGGGTTTTGTTTTCACCAGCATCACAACAAACAGATGACGATTGTATTGTCCTCAGAAGTCATGATGGCTACAAAGTCAACAGGCAATAGAAAATTTTCCGCTTCATCATAACCTTATGGTACCAAAATCATAAACTCAATCTGTCCTTGACCAAAGCATCCTTATGCAGTGCATGACTGTATTATGAGTGATCAGCCTTACAGAATTATAGAAGCTGTGATGTTCCAGGATCTGCCCTGTGCAAGCTGGAAACTCCAGAAAGCTGGCGGGTATATGAGAACCAGGACAGTCAACGGTGTAAGTCCTATTCTGAGTTTAAAGGAACAGGAGTCAGGAGCACGGATGTTCCACAAGTTGTATGGCCCAGCTCAAGCAAAGGGAGTAAATTTTTCCTTCCGCCACATTTTGTTCTTGTTCAGTGCTTCAGTGAATCGGGGGTGCCGCCCACATTGGTAAGGGTGATCTTTACTCAGTGCACAAATTCACATGCTCATGTCTTACAGAAACATCCTCACGGACATGCCCAGAAAAAGTGTTTGACGAGGTATTTGGGCTTCTCTTCTCTGAGACAAACTGACCCACAAAAGTAATCATCACAACAGCAAAAATAAAAAAACTACAAATTAGCACATCACAGCTTGTGTTTGGCTAAAAAAAAAAAAAATCCATTATTCTAGTCCCTATGTTTATTCCAAAAAAAAAAATATATATTTATTAAAAAAAGATTTTAGTTTTCTATACTGCAAAATCAACTAACTTGTTGATTTTCACAATTGTTTTCTAAAAAGAACTTATAATGGTAAGGTTTGTAATTCTCACTTACAGAATAAAGTCACTTTTTTTTTTTTTTTTTTTTTCGAGACAAAGTCTCACTCTGTCGCCCAGGCTGGAGTGCAGTGGCGCCATCTCGGCTCACTGCAAGCTCCGCCTCCTGGGTTTACACCATTCTCCTGCCTCAGTCTCCCAAGTAGCTGGGACTACAGGCGCCCACCCCCATGCCCGATTATTTTTGTATTTTTAGTAGAGACGGGGTTTCACCCTGTTAGCCAGGATGGTCTCAATCTCCTGACCTCATGATCCTCCCCCCTGGGTCTCCCAAAGTGCTGGGATTACAGGGTTGAGCCACCACGCTCTGCCAAAAAGTCAATTCTTAGATAAAATACTAGACACCAAATTAAGCATATGCTAAAAAATGCATTTTTTCTTTGGAAATTCTAATAAGCTCTTTCAAAATATAGAGCAAGAAAGGGAGAAAAGATAAACTAAAAAACAGGAAGTCAATTACACAACAAATTGTAAAATGGTATACCCTAATCCAACATTAGTAATTAAATGTTGATATACAAGCAACTTCAATCACTCTCAGAAGGGATTAGGAAGTAACAATAAAAATCCAAGACCCAACTGGTTTTCTTTACAGATACACATACAATTATTCAGCACCATTTGGTGAAGCAATCTTTAAATTTTAATGGAATTAACCCATCACATTTACCCATCTTGTTCATTTTTAAGGCTGTTTTAAATATTGTAGATTGTCTTTTCATTAAAAAATTTAAATTAGCCTGTTAATTACTTTTAAAAACTAGAATATTGATTTCAATCACAAATCAACTGAGCAGAGTTACAGCTTAACTATTTCAAGTATTTTAATTCATTAATAATCCATTAACAAAACATCTCCTTCATCTATATTTTCTTAAATCAATCTTTGCAGTGCTTTGTATTTCCCAGCTTAAACACTTGTCACTAAATGCAGTCTTCAGCGTTCTGTTTTTAAGTAATTATGGCAGATCCTTTGCCAGTATATTGAATTACAAATGGCATTTGTGTATTATCTTGAATCCAGCGACCTTGGTAAAT
Source organism: Piliocolobus tephrosceles (assembly GCF_002776525.5). Taxonomy (NCBI): domain Eukaryota; kingdom Metazoa; phylum Chordata; class Mammalia; order Primates; family Cercopithecidae; genus Piliocolobus; species Piliocolobus tephrosceles. The sequence goes on along the minus strand of NC_045438.1, from coordinate 77,739,761 downwards.
TTACTTGCTAAAATAACTCTCCTAAAATCTTTTTTTTCTAGGTCTCTTAAGGTTTGCACCTACAGTATTTTTATTTATCTGTCTTTATCGTAGGTATGCAATATCATGCATACAATACATATAATAAAGACAGTTTCACTTTCATTCTCATCTTTGTGTTGTTTATTTTTTCTATTATTGCCTTATTTCACTAGCAATGCAATGTTGAGGAGTATTATGGTAAATTATGATAACAAAATAACAATTACTATAATTGATTATAAATAAATATATAAATATAATTTACTTATAAATAATATATATTTTTAGATAATGTACATATATTATATACATTTGTATTTATTTTATATTTATTTATATTAGATAAATATATAAATATATATTATAAATATATAAAATATTCTTACATTATCTGAAGTATATATTCTATGATTTAAAATATATTACATTTATACATATAGATAAAAATGTATTATATACTTCATATATGTACAATATTCTTACATTATCTAAAGCATATAAATATATTTACATTATGTTATAAATAAAATACAAATAACCCAATTAAAATTATTAACAGACTTCTGAAAGGAAAATAGGTACATGGCCAATGAACATATAAGGAAGTCCTTGACAGTACTCATTAGAAAAAATGCAAATTTTAACATAATGAACTACTACTACATACCGACCAGAAAAGCTATAATTAAAAGCACAGAAACTCCAAATGTTGGCAAGGATTTATAACATATCAACTTCTCCTCTATTGACTGTTGAAAGTGTAAAATTATATAACCACTCTGTAAAACTATTTGACAGTTTCTTATAAAGATACACCAACCTTACGAGTTAGTTCTACTCATGTATTTATACAATGAAACAAAAGCATATTATAGCCTCTAAAATCATATGCATAGAAGCTTTCTTAATTTCTTAATAGCAGTAAAAAATGGAAATAGCTTATTATTAAAGGATTGGATAGATCATAAAAAAGCCACAACATTGAATACTTTCAGTAGTTAAAAGGAAAAAACAATGATTTTATGCAACAAAAGGTTGAATCTCACAAACATTGTGGTGAGCTTAGACAAAGAGTCTTTACCTTCTAATATGATTAATATGAAGGTCCAGAACAGGCAAAAACTAAGCTAGGATAATAAAAAAGATAGGCAATTACTTGCCTATTAGAGAGTATGTTAAATAGGAAGGGACAGGAGAGAATTTTCTGAAGTGATAAAATGTTTTATATCTTAATATCGGTATCAGTTGTATGGGCATAAGTCACAATTCATTAAACTGTATACGTAAGACCTGTGTATTTTTCTGTATGTTAATCATAATTAAACAGAAAAAATAAGACATAAAAACTCAAAGACAAGAAAATTATATACTAAATATATGTAAATAAAAAAGAATTAAAAATTAATGTATTTTATTTATCCAATAAATCAAACATATTTTCATACCATTAAGTATATTATATCTTTATTATGTTTTTCCCAGTTTATCTGTAAAAGTTTGAGAAGTACATACAAATGTAATATTACTATTTTTTTCTGTCTACTTACATTTGCATTTGCCAAAGTTTTTGTATATACATATACATAATTCAACAAGATTTTTCTTTATTCTTATAATACAGTTGTGGTGTGCATTAATATATGTATTTTCTTTTAAAATATCAATTGAAGTTTCTTCAGTTTATTTTTCTACTCTTACTTTGTTGCATTTCTTTTGTTTGCCCTGGTCTAATCTTCAAGAATATCAATTAAAAATTACTTGTAGGCTGGGTGCAGTGGCTTATGCCTGTAATCTCAGCATTTTGGGAGAATGATGAGGGTGGATTGCTTGAGCCTAGGGGTTCAAGACCAGCCAGGGTGACATGGTAAAAGCCCGTATCCACAAAAAAAAAACAAAAAATCAGATGGACATGGTGGCGCATGCCTGTAGTCACAGCTACTAGGGACGATAAGGTGGAAGGATCACCTGAGCCACAGGTTGAGGCAGCAGTGAGCCCTGATGACACCACTGCACTCCAGCCTGGGCTACAGGGTGAGATTCTTTCCCCAAAAATCATAATAGTAATTGTATATTAATTATCTGAAATACACATATAAAATATCCTCCATGATTTTTTTCAATTCTTCAGCATTTGTATTTGCATTTTGTGAGTGTTTACCTTATGAATTTTCTTTAATATAAGTTTGGTTTTTTATTTGAGGATTTACATATTTCATTATGCTACCACATTTTAGTAGACATTAATTATAGTACTATGCTTTATTTTATTTTTCCTGTTATTATCTTATTTTCTTTTAATTTCATTCTATTTCCATTTCACAGCAACGTCTTTCATTTTTAACTGTTTTTTCTAAATGATATTTTCCTCTTCTGTTAATATTTCATGAAGTTAACTTTTTATCATGCTCATGAAAGTGCCAAATATTTTTCTGAAAGTTCGGAAGTTGGGATCCTGAATTAGATCTTTATTTCATAAGTAGTCAGATGTATTATTTCCTTTCTTTTCTATTTTTCAGGATAGCTTTTCTTCCCCCTCAGAAGGTAATATTTCCTCTCATTTTATTGATATGTATTTGTTTCCCACTGTCAGTATGATTTTTGACAAATTTTTTAAAATCTCTTTTTCATATGTTGAGCTACAGAGCAAGTTGATATGACATGTTTCCAGTAACACTTTTTGTATTTCTTTAGGCTTTCATCAGCCTTCCTTATACTCCATTACTTGTTTCTCTAAAAGTTGCAAATAATGTGAAAACCAGGGTCCACTAACAAGCACAATTAACTAGCATTGCTTTTATCTTCAACCCTTCCTCCAATATATATCTGAGAAACTATACCACCAACAATAGAAAGAATAGGTTTTTTCCCATTCTTTCTTTGAACGTCCTCCTTGGCCGTCTGTTTCTACACAAATGTATTCTGTGATTTATGCACTCGCTCTGAAAGGATTTCAAAAATTGTTATCCAAAGCGTAGTGATGCCTCATGGAGACCAAAAAACAAAATACAAAAATATAGGCTGAGAATTGTCCAGTTTTCTGAGTTTTATATGCCCTGAGTCTCAGAAAACATACTGAAGAGGAATACCTAATTCTTGTTTTGCCTTTTTTATATAGTCTATTTTAAAAACATGGTCATGTTAGGCCAAGAGTTGAAGCCTAGATGCATTCTTTTTTTTCAATCTGGCTTCATCCATATGTCTTTAATTAATATTGATACTTTCACTCAGCAATTAAATTGTCTGACAGCCTAGTTTGGGGAGTATGTCAATGTGTTTATAGTTATTTCACTATACAGTTTTTTAGAGACAATATTAGAGGTTTCTAGCCATATTATTTTGAGTTGTATACAATACTTCTTTAATCCAATTAAAATACATTTGTCTGAATACTCTTATAAACTGTTAGAGTGATTATAAATTCATAGAAACTATCAAATGAAAATTTGATAATATTTATTACATTCTAAGTTTGATAAAGTTTCTGTCACATTAATTACACCTTAAATATTTTATGGAGATATATTCAAGAAAGTACGTAGTAGTTTATGTTCAGTAGTCTTTGAAACATTACTTGAAATTGAAGCACGCCTGGAAAAAGAAGAAATATCTAGCAATTGAGGGAATTGTATAGCTATTAAGCAGATTTTTAACAGAACAAGGTACATCTACTTGTATCAGTCTATGAAGTTCACAAAACTCCATTACAAATTTTAAATAAAGTTTTTAGAGAGTTTGCATAATAGTTATTCACTTATCTATACAATGGCAATAATAACATGCATATGTAAATATATGTACAGTTTATAGGAATATATATGTTTTGCTAATTTGTTTAACTCCTTAAAACTGAAGGATTATGAAGATTAATCTTACACATTTGGTTTTATGTATGTCATTATTATTTAATATTTTCTTAACCTAAGCATATTTATTTTCTTGAATCAAAAAAACAGTTAACAAAAAAGCAAAAGAAGATTATTTAAATAACATTATAAATTTTATTGTACAGGACTGTTACAGGACTTAAATGTAATATATATTATGAGAGCTTTATAATTTATAGTATCCTATAAAAGAAGTTATAATTTGCTCTTCTGTATTCCTACAGATATATAACACAGAATTTTGCAGGTATCAGATACTGTCCTATTATAGCATATATATATATATGTAATATATATATAAATAAATTTATGCCTTTTTCATAATTATCTAACTTTTTTTTTTTTTGATAGTATATTTAGGGTTGGAGAAATTCTTCTTGAAAAAACAATGTAACATCCACCTGTGTTTCAGTTGTTCTTAACTCTTAAAAGAAATAATGTATAGACTTTTGGAAAGTGTCCTTTGTATAATCCTGCTAGGAAGCAGCTACATTTCAGTTTAATACAAAACTATTCTAATATTTAAACCTTGTGTGTACTGTTTTTAATTTAAAATAATGACTTAAAATATAATTATGAATTTTTTAAACTTTAAAACTCAACAAACACAATTATTAAAACCTTTCTATATTTAATTTACTATTACCATATGGGCAGGCAGAAGACTGGTGGGAGACTGTCCCAGCAGGTAACAACCATCTGTGTTAGGGTCAGAGGTTTTGTCAAAATGTTCAAACCAAAGGGCATATATGTTCTTGAAGATTAAAATGATGAATTAAAAATTACTTTTGCAGTCTTTTAAATAATACAGAATTTGGATATAATTATGCAGCATAAAATTCATATTTTTGCATGAAACATACAGAATTCATAGATTAGTTGAAAGTAGAGCACACTTTATTAACCATAGACAAGTTAGCCTTTGGGCACTGTGTGTGAATATACGATATAATGTTACAAGTATCTAATCTCTCTATGTTAACAAACAAAGAAGTCTCAGGAGTTTAGGGAGTTGGCTAGGAATATGTCTCTTGAACAAACACCCTGGCTCCTCATGCTTTTTATCCTCTGCAAGCTTTCCAGGCCAGCACTGAGCACTTCTCTTTCATCCATTGTTTCTCCTTTGCACCACTGGGCTTCACTGGCAAGCCCCTGGAGAGGAAAAATCCAGCGTTCAGGTTTTGATTTAACGCCTTTTTTTTCTGTAAAATCTTTCTGAAATGTAACGTTTGTCTTTTTATGGAAACAAAAATTAATGGAAATCAGAACCTACACGATGGTTTTATGGCAAATGTTATTACAAATGAGTGCATTAAGTGGTGCTCATTTAAAGTTCAAACGCTAATAGGTGCTGGATTTTTACAAAGCAAAGCAGGGCCTTTGGAGAAAGCCCTGAGTGGAGTCCTGGTTGTATTCAAGGTCATGCATCTGATTTGTTGGGCAATCTTGGGCAAAGTCATTTATGTGGCCTTAACCTAAATCTAGTGGGTTTTTCCTCTCCATCTGTAAAAAATTAGGCTAATAACACATGTTTATTTGTGAAGTGCTTTCATCTGCTCAGAGTAAAAAGTCACAAGTGCAAATATTGTTATTATTATATTTATTAATTGCTGAGGATGGCTTCAGTGCACCTTTGCTATTTAAAAATCCTGCTTGCAGCTGTGAAAACATTATGCTTAACAGGAGCAATTATCAGTGGTGGTTGGTGCAGAACTCACAGGGAGGGCAACTGCTGGAGGAACCATTTATTAAGAGCAGAGGGAGAAAGAAAAAGAAACTGCAGGCATTATTTAAAAAGTGAGTGTAATATTATACACACTATTATGTAATATGTATAACCAAATACATATTTGTATAAATCAAATACATTTATACATGTAAACTAAACATTCTCACATTTATAATCAAAGAAAGAAAGAAAAGGCTATTGGGCTCTTGGTTTTGTTTTGTTACTCTCAATCTCTTGCCTTCACCACCTTCTCTAGGCCTATCGGATCTCTTCCCTTTCACAAAGCCTGCTTTTGTGTACAATATGTTACTACATTTTTGTTTCTAAATAAATACAAATATATTAAAATGTTATAATAAAATAAAAAGAAAAAATAACTAGGGGAGAAATACATATATTACACATATTTATATTATTATAATATATATTTACATTATTATGTATTTATATTATATATTATATATACATTTATATATTATATATTATGTATACATTTGTATGTTATATATTATATATACTTGTGAAAATTACATCTTGTCCTGTTTTGTGTCTCCAAATCCCATAGCATTTGGACAGGTTGGCACCAGATTAACCATGTTTGTTTCTCTTCACCTCTATTTTTTTCCTTAACTGCTTTTTCTGTCCATATGTTAACTTACTTACTATATCAGATGTACTTGTAGTAGTGACTTTTGTTATCAGTTTTCTCAAGGTGGCACATATGGATCCTTTGGATTTCTGAAATCAGGAGTTGTGTTTCTGCTGATAGAAATGTGCAGAGGGACCGAAGATGAGACCTGACCTGAGGTATAGAGGAACATAGTGAAACTACCTCCTACTTGCCTACATCCATTCTTCACCATCCAGCTAGATTGAATAAAACTCCCCTATACGATTTAATTTGGTGGAAACAAAGTAAGGTTTAAAATTTGGTGAAGATACTATTAGTAAAGCAAAATAGTTTCTTACAGAATGAAGAGGGAGCAAGAAATGGAAAAAGTCAAAGCTAAAACGGAAGGGTTTGCAATTCCTAGCTTGTAAGGCTAACAACCTATTTACTGCTTCATCTTCCCTCAACTACTTTTTTCATCTCTCATCTTTCTATTATTTTGCATTTTCTCTTTTTTTTTCTTCCTCTGATTTCTCCTTCCTCATCTAGATAGACTATGGAGTTTTACACGTGATCACTTAACTGATGAGAAAAATATCTTGTGAGGAATATGTCAGCCAGTAAGTGGAAATTAAATCGTGACAAACTGGAGCAACTGTTCAGATTATTCAGGTAAATTTAAAGCAAGTCCATTTGCAAGGGAAGTGAAACACATTGATGTTTTATATTAACTAAATTAATAAGTGTTCAGCATGTGCTTTGTTTTGGTTTTATAGAACTTAGCTAAAATATCCTCTTTCAAATATGATATTATCAAGCGATTTATTTTTTACTTCATTGGGGAGAGTTGTGCCAATCATACTCATTAGTGAATGTCACATTATCTCCATGGTCTCTGCAAATATATTCTCTTATTTCATTTATTTTGTTTCATTCACATACTTTATTATTTTCCCTACCCACCCCTTACCCTGCTAGAAACAATCATTCTGTACAATCATTTTTGGTTGTTTGTTTTGGTGTGTTCTTATAAATAATATACTTTTGTGTTAATTTATTAAACTTACCTGTTTCTTATATTTGATTCACTGAGTACTATGATTTTTTAAAATCTACTTGTGGTTTTAGGTAAGTTTTAAGCGAATGCTTCTAAGAGTAGCATTGTTTAAAGTGGATTGATGGTAAGATATGGTGACTCACACCTGTAATCCCAGTGATCTAAAGGCAGTGGCAGGAGGATCTCTTGAGGTCAGGAGTTCAAGACCAGCCTGGGCAACAAAGCAAGAACCTGTCTGCTGGGCGCCTCTAATGCTAGCTACATGGGAGGCTGAGATGGAAAGATCCCTTGAGCCAAGGACTTTGAAACTGCGTTGAGCTATGATTGTACCACCGCATTCCCAAATAAATTAAGGTGAAATGAGTTTTGGTTTTGGAGGCAGTTAAACTACTTGGGAATTAGATTGATACTTTTAAGTTTTGTTAGGGTAGGCCAACATAGCCTTTACTCTTGGGTTACTTAAGCTTTACTACCAGAGGTGACCCTTCTGGGAGCCTAGTGAATGCCATAGTTGTTCAGCTAATCTTCTCTGATGTGGTTGGTTGGAACTTGTATATCTTACGCTACTTTGAATTTTGGAAGATTTTCAGTTTAAATCTCACTAGTTGTTGTTTTTCTCCAGAAATTATTCTTTGCCAGGTCTTGTGAATTCTTATCCTATGCATATGCAGCTGAGTATTTGCTGAAAGACTTGAGATTGCCCCTATTCAGATTCCTGGAGCTCTTTGTGTAGCTTTCTGTTGTACAGTAATCTGATTCACAAGTTCCAGCTGCTGAGCCTCCTAAACTCTGATAATCTGCCTCTTGAGGCACTGTTGGTTGTCTAGCATCTAAAAACAGTTGTTTACGATATTTTTTCATTTTCTATTATGGGAGGACAATGCAAGAACCATTTCTTCTATTGTGGCCAAAAGCAGAAGTAAGAAATAAGTTTGGATTTTATATCTTTTCTGCTTAGCGTTTCTTGATTATCAAAGCCCTCATTTTATATATACAAAAGAAAAGCTCCAAGTTGTAAATTGTATGCTTTTCTGGATGCTGAAATATGCAAAACAGTCCAAATCGTAGGCAGATTAACAAATTTAGGATTAATCTAGTATCAGCTAAATAAATTTATATCAGCTAATCCCTAATGACTCAGTTTCTCCCAAGGAAACCATATTAGCTTGCTGACAGACTAGATAATTAAAAACTGGCCTTTACAAAAATAGCTAAACACATCTTATAATCACAGAAAAATCTGAGCATTGTCAAGTAGGGTATTTATTATGTCAGTTAATAAGACAGCCATAAGTTATGTACTCATTACCAATTTATACAAGGCAAGGAATTACCAACAGTTATTGTTCTTAGCAACTTATGATCCAATGTGAAGAGAGATGAATAAATACACACCTCCTAAAAAATATAGAGAACAAAATAAAATGTGATAAAAATAAATCAACAGCATAAACAAAATACAATAATTCATATAAATGTATAGAAATCATTTAAACAGTGAAAATAAATCTTTATAGGATAGTGGTATTCATTTGGGCATTGAACTGCAGAAATACTTTTTACATATCTGGAATAGAAAGAAGGACATTGGTGTTGAGAAAGGAAAAGAGGAGAGAAAAACACTTGACATGATTCTAAGTATAGTAATGGGAGGCACCAAAGCATGACACACTGAGATCATTATAGTTGCATCAGAGTTTTCGTGTAAGGTATCACAATGAAAAAAGGTGAAAAAGGAAAAAGAAAGACAGCAGTAGAGTGTATTGGTATTAACATCATGAGATTTATAGTGGAATTTAAGTCTAAGTTTCAAGGTTTTTTCAACATGTACGAAATATACAAATCATGAAAATAAATTTACTTTCTTAAATCCTTATTTTCTTCATATTCTAGAATAATATCCAGAATATACATGGAACTGAAATAATTCAACAATAAAAACAAACAAATAATTCCACTAAAAGTGAAAAAAAATGTGAATAGACATTTTTTCAAAAGAAGGCATACCAATGGCCAAGGGGTATATTTTAAAAAATGCTTGCCATCACTAATCATTAGAGCAATACAAATCAAGGCCATATTGAGGAATTTTCTTACCCAAGTTACAATGGCTATTAAAATGATAAAAAATAACAGATGCTCACAAGAATGCAGAAAAGAAGGAACTCCTATATACTGTTGGTGGCAACTTCAAGAAGCATAGCCACTATAGAAAACAGTATGGAGACTTCTCAAAAAAAATTAAAGGTATAACTACTATATGATCCAGCAATATTACTATTGAGTATTTACCCAAAGTAAAGGAAATAAGTATATAAAAGGGATGCTTGCACTTGAATGTTTTTTAAAGAATTACTTACAATATTAAAGACAGAGAATCAAACTAAGTTTCTTTCAATGGGTGAATGGGTAAAGAAAACATTGTACATATACAAAATCGAATATAAGTTGGCCATAAAAAAGGATGAAATCATGTCATTTCCATTAACATAGATGGGACTGATGGCCATTATCTTAAGTTGAATAAAACCAAGCCCAGAAAGAAAAATATCACATCTTCTCACTCAAATGTTGGGGCTAGCAAAGTTGATCTTATGAAATGGAAGGGTATGTGGTTAAGGGGTTGATAAAGAGAGGTTAATGGGTAAAAATGTACAATTAGAAAAAGAAATAAGTGCAGAAGTCTAATAGCAGGTAAATCTGGATAAGAACAATATACTGTATCTTTCAAAGTAACCAGAAGAAAAGACTTAAAATGTTCCCAACACATAGAAATGATAAATACTTGAGATAATGGACACCTCAAATGCCCTGACATGATTATTACTCAGTTTATTCAGGTAAACAAATATTACATGTACTCAAAAGTATGTATAAAAATAGTGTATCAAAAAGGCATTTAAATATAAAATAAAATGTATTGTTTATAGAGTTATTTTTGGCCAATGTGTTTTCACCTCTTTTTCTTAGTTCCAAGTCACTTCTCAAATTGGAGACAAAACTAAGCTGGTCAGTAACGTGGTTATACTAGGTACTTTCCACTACTAGGTATTTTTGTGGGTGCTTGGGTACCTCTTCTAGATATGGGCTCACACTGCTTAATGATCCTATGCACACCTACAAATCAAAGCAAAAGAAATATATATATATAAAGAATATTTAGAGAAGACTTCATCTAGTAAGTTAAGATACCCAGTAAGAAAGAGATATTCAAAATCATTAACATTGATATAAATGAATATTCAATTAACAAGATATCATTAGATGTCTGTTAGAATGGCCAAAATTATATAGCTACATAACAAACAATAAAACGTTGACTACCAAAATATGGAATATACCAAAGCAGTTCTAAGAAGCAAGTTTATAGCAATAAACACCAATATTTAAAAAGAAAAAAGATCTCAAATAAACAACCTAACATTACATCTCAATAAAATAGAAAAAGAAGAACAAACTAAGCCTAAATAGAAAAAAAGGAAAAAAAAGATTAGAGCAGAAATAAATGAAATCGTGATTACAAAAAATAGAAAAACTCAATAAAACAATCAGTTTTGAAAATATAAACAAAACTGACAAACTTTTAACTAGATTTACTAAAAAAAGAAAGAAGATGAAATGAAAGAGAAAGCATTCTAACTGATACTACAGAAATATAAAAATCATAAGACTACTATTAATAATTATTCTCCAACAAATAGTTATTAGAACAAATAAATTAGTAGATCATTCAACTCCCAAAAATAAATGAGGAACAAAGAGAAAATCCGAAGATACCAATAATGAGTGAAGAGATTGTATCAGTAAGGAAAAGTCACTCATCAATGAAAAACCCAGAAATTTATAGCTTAGTTGCTGAATTCTACCAAACATTTAAGACAGAATTAATACAATTTTTTATTAAACTTTTCCAAAATATTAAAGTGGAGGTAATACTTCCAAATTCATGTCACAATTTTGGAATTACCCTGCTACAAATTCAGACAAGGATATTACAAGAAAATAAAATTACAGGATAATAATCTTGATAAACATAGATGCAAAAATCTTCAGCAAAATACTGGTAAACTGAATTATATTCACATTAAAAAGATTTTTCATTATGATCAAGTGGGATTTTTCCCTGGGATGCAAGAATGGTTCACCTATGTAAATTAATCGAGGTGATAAAACCACATTAACAGAATGAAGGACAAAAATCATATGATCACCTTAATAAATGCAAAAGAGGCATTCAAAAAAGTCAACATCCTTTCACAATAAAAACTATCAACAAATTAGGTATAAAAGGACTTTACCTTAACACAAAGAAAGTCCTATATGACAGAACCACAGCTTATGTACTCTGGTTAAAAGTTAAAAAGGTTTTCCTCTAAGATCATGAACAAGACAAGAATGTCCACTCTTGCTACTTCTATTCACACAATACTGGAAGTCTTTGTTAGAGCAATTAGAAAAGAAAAACAAATACAAGTCGTCCAAATTGAAAGGGAGTAGTAAAATTATCTGTTTGCAGATGACATCATTTTACATATAGAACATCCTAAAGACTCTACCAATAAAACCAAAACTCAGATACTCAGTAAAGTGTCAGAACACAAAATCAACATAAAAAAGTGAGTCATATTTCTATACACTGACAATGAACTGTCTGAAAAGTAAATCAAGTAATATCCCAGGTATAATAGCTACAAAAAAATCAAGATAATTAGGAATAAACTTAATCAAGGAGATGAAAGATCTGTACACTGTAAGTTATGAAATATTGATTATAAAAATGAAGACACAAATATGTCTTCAATGATTATAAAAATGAACATGCAAAAGTATCTAGTAGTGGAAAGCATCCCATATTCAAGGATTGGAATAATTCATATTGTTAATTATATAGCTAAAGTTAACTATTACATAAATTGCCCATACTACTCAGAGCAATTTGCAATTTTAATCCAACACCTAAACAAAATTCCAATGCCAGTTTTCTCAGGAATAGGAAAAAATTCTAAAATTCATATGGAGCCACAACACAACCTAAACAGCTCAAGCAATCTTGAACATACAGAATAAAGTATGATATCACCTAACTTCAAAACCTAGTGTAAAACTTTAGTAATCAAAACAACATGGCACTGGCATAATAATAGACACATAGACCATTGGAACCGGGTGGAAGGCCCAATAATAAGTCTACACACTTACAGAGAACTGATTTTTAGCAAAATTGTGAAACACACTCAATGAGGAAGGGAAATCTTTTCAATAAACAGGAATCTTTTCAATAAACAGGATATACACATACACAAGATGCTATTTAGATCTTAGTATTATTCCACATAAAATATCAATTAATAATGGAATAAAGACTTAAATGTAAGACTTAAACTACAAAACTACTGGAAGAAAACAGAGGAAATACTTCATGATGTTAGTCTGGGCAATTATATATATATATTTTTTTTTGGGTGTGTGTGTGTGTGTGTATACACACACACACACACACACACTACACACACACACACCCAAAAGCATAAGCAAGAAAAGCACAAATTAACAAAATGGGATCACATCAAACTAAAATGCATCTACACAGCACAGGGAACGTTCAAAAGAGTGAAGAAACAATCTTCAAAATAAGAGAAAATGTTTTCAAACCATATATCTGATAAGGGGCTAATATCTAACATTTATAAATCATTTAAACAACTGAATATCCAGAAGACAAATAATCTAATTTAAAAATGAGCGGAGGGTCTGAATAGACATTTCTCAAGGCAACACATATAAATGGGCAATGAGTATATTAAAAAAACACCCAGTATCACTAATTATCAGCAAAATGCAATTTAAAACCACATTGAATTACTACCTCATACCTGTTAAAATTGTGGTTATCACAAAGATGAAAGATAACTATTAGTGAAGATGTAGAGAGAAGAGAACTACTGTTGGACATTGTTGATAGGAATGTAAATTAGTACAGCCCTTATGGAAAACAGTATGGAGACCCCACAAAAAATTACCAAATAAAATTACCATACGATCCAGCAATCTTACTACTGGGTATATTCAAAGGATATGAAATCGGTATGTTAAAGAGACATTTGTACTCTCACGTTTATTGTAGTATCTTTACAATAGCCAATATATTGATTCAATGTATGTTTTCAGTACCTCAGGAATAAAAAATAAAATGTGGCATATTTACACAATGGAATACCATTCGGTCTTAAAAAGGAAGGAAATCCTGTCATTTGCCACAACATGGATGAATCTAGAATGCATTATATTAAGTGAAATAGTCTAGGCACGAGAAGACAAATACTGCATGATCTCACTTACATTTGGAATATTTAGAAAACTGCACTCATGGAAAGAAGCAAAGAGTGAAATGACAGTTACCAGAGGTATGTTTGTGGATGGGGAAATTGGGAAGATGTTGACCAAATAAAATAAAATTTTAGTTAGAATTAATAGGTGAAAAGTTATATATCATGGTGACAATAGTTAATAATAATATATTGTTTACTTGAAAACTTACAAGATTAGATTCTATGTGTATTTACCACACAAACACAAATAAGTATATGAAGTAATACTTAAGTTACTTGGCATCATTTAAATATTGTGTAGTATATACATATATTAAAACATCATGTACTTCAGCAATATATACCATCTTTAGTTGTCAATTAATAAAAACATACATATGTAAAATGTCAAGGAGGAAGTGAACTGGTAGCATTGCTAATGAGCAAATATTAAGGGAGCCATCCCGGAGAGCAATAGGGTACTACTTAGACAAATTGAAAATACAAATACTTATAACCTAGAAATAATACTCCTAGTAGTATTTTCCAAATATATCTTCAGTGTGTCATAAGGAAATATGTGTATGAATGTTTATTTCAGTGTTATTTGTGATTTCAGTGTTATTTGTGATTGCAAGAGGATAAATGTGACTTTCTGTCCATTTCAAAGTCAACATAGTGGATAAGTAAACTGTAAAGAACACTTAACAATGTAACAATCACTATTTTCATCATTTAATCAAATGCTAAAGTGAAAAAAGAAAGTGAAAAGGAAAGAGAGAAAGCATGGGTGAAAAAGGAAATAAATATTACCCATACATGGAAAACCACCAGTCAATAGAAACAGACCTAAAGATAAAAGAGACTTTAGAACACTGCTTTTAAATGTTGAAAGATCTGAAGAAAACATGAAAATAATGTAAAGAAAACTAAAAGATATTGAGAAAAAGAGAAAAACTTAGACATGGAAAACAGACACAAAGAAGAGAACAATAGACACTAGGCCCTATTTGAGTGTGGAGGGTGGGGGAAGGGTGAGGACCAAAATCTTACCTATTGAGCACCACACTTACTACCTGAGTGAGACAATAGTCTCTACCAACCCCCGGCAACACACAATTTACCTATGTAACAAACCTGTACATGTACCCTTGAAACAAAACTAAAAGTTAAAAAATAAAATAAAATAAACTACTAAATGGCTTTAACAGTAACTTACACATTTACACATTCTTACAGTAAAAACAATAGTGAACTTGAAGATAGTGATAAACACTAAACTGAATTTTTTTTTTCTAAAAATAACAGAATAAGCAGGGTTTTGATGAACTGTGGATCAGTGGTCTAAGATGTGCATAACTGTATTCCCAGGAGGAGAATCAGGAATGTTTGAATGTTAGAAAAATTTTCAAATTTGATATAAACTATAAACCCAAGATCCAAATGACTAAATGAAATATATGAAATAAAGAGAAAGAAAACCATACCAAATTACATCAAATCAAATTGTTGAAACTTTAGGGAGGAGAAAATATTAAAAACATGCAGAAAAAAAACAAAAAAATTTAAAAATAATGAAATCTGTTCTGATTTCTCATTTTAAAAAATGAAGCCAAAATTATATCGACAACTTTAAATGCAAAAAGACATACAGCTGTCAAATGAAATTTCATATTGAATAAAAATCACCCTCAAAACTTAAAGACAAATAGAGCATTTTTCAGAAAAACACAGAATGAAATACTCATAGTCATGAATCTGCATTTAAGAAATAGTAAAATAAATTCGTGGAACTGAAAGAACATGGTAATAGAAGAAACCTAGAACTATACAAAGGAATAGAAATTACCAGAATGAAGGAATGAAGGGCAACTAAAAGAGAATGCATGGGACAACTTAAAAAAAAATAGTATATTTAAATTCAGTCACATTGATAATTACATTTTATGTAAGTGGTTTAAAACATTTCAGTAAAAAAGCAATGCACCCTCCCTGAGATGATTAGAGTAGATAAAGAAAGTAAAATACAACTGTAGGCATTTCCAGTGGATGCACATGAAATATAAAGAAATAGCCAAAACATTAAAAATATATAATGCAAGTATACTCATCTATGAAGCATCATTATATACATATCTTAAGAAAGTTGGAATAGCTATATTTTTATCAGAATAAAGACTTGTGTGAAGAATATTATAAAAGATAAAGAGGGCACATCAAAATAAATATTTTAATTGAAAAGACAAAACAATCCCAAATGTATGTATATTTAACATCAATGCTCGCAATATATGAAACAAAACTGACAGAACTATGAATAGAAATAGACAAATATTATATCTAGAAATTTCAATATTTTCCTCTCATAAATAATTGACAACAGTATCAACCAAATTAATGAATTTACATTTTAAAAACACTCTGGCTGCACCTGCCAGTGCCCTAACCCCATGCTAATATCACCACCGGTGCAACTACCTACGCAGTTACCAGTGGGTATCCCATGCCACCCCAACCATGCTGCCTTACCCCAGCACCTGCTAGCATCCTGCCGCAGCTAATGAGTATGCACTCTCTATGCTGCTGCTGCTGCTGCTGCTGCTGTGGGCAAATATGAATCAGGATGGATCCCATTGCCACTGCCTTATGAAATGTTTTGGCTGGCACCACCTATCAGAATGTAGTGATCAGCAGTCCAAGAGTACCTTGGTTCCACCGGGACAGTGGGTTCCTAACCTTGAAAAGCTAGATAACAAAGTTAGGACCCGTTACAAGTCCTCCAGAGTTAAATCACACAGTCCAGGAGTTGGGAGCTGAGTGCTGACCACTTAAGTTCTTCCAGAAATCAAGCCAGTCGACTGAAACCATTTTAAACCACAACCAAACACTCAAGGTCATTAAATAGGATAAAAGGAAAATAAAGACCATCCAAAGAACAGCAACTGCAAAGATTGAAGGAACAACAGACCACACTAATAAGAAAGAACCAGCACAGGAACTTGGAAAACTAAAAATGCCAGAGTGCCTTCTTTCCTGTAAAGAACTGTACCACCTCTCCAGCAAAGGTTCTGAACAAGGATGAGATGGCTGAAATGACAGAAATGGAATTCAGAATATGGATAGAAATGAATATCATTGAGGTGCAGGAGTATTTTGAAACCCAATTCAAGTAAGCAAAGAACCACAATAAAACAACACAGGAGCTGACAGACAAAATATACGGTATAGAAAAGAAAGTAACTGACCTCATGGAGCTGAAAAACACACTACAGAAATGTTATAATGCAATCACTAGTATTAGTAGCAGAATAGATCAAGCTGAGGAAAGAATTTCAGAGCTTGAAGACTGGCTTTCTGAAATAAGACCATCAGATAAGAATAGAGAAGAAAGAATAAAAAGAAATAAACAATACCTCTGAGAACTATGGGATTATTTGAAGAGAGCAAATCTATGACCCATTAGTATCCCTGAAAGAGATGGGAAAAATGGATGCAACTTGGAAAACATATTTCAGGATATAACCCCTGAGAACTTCCCCAACCTAGCTTGATAGAGCAACAATTCAGGATTGCAGAGAACCCTAGTAAGAAACTTCATAAGAAAATCATTCACAGGACACATAATCAGAGAGAAACAATCAGACTAACAGCAAAATGTCAGCAGAAACCCTACAAGCCAGATTGGAGGCCAATATTCAACTTTCTTAAATAAAATAAATCATGAATTTTCTATCTGGCCAACTACGCTTCATAGCAAAGAAGAAATAAGGTTCATTTCAGACAAGCAAATGCTGAGAGAATTTGTTACCACCAGACTTGCCTTACAAGAGCTCCTGAAGAAAGTGCTAAATATGAAAAGAAAAAAATGTTACCAGCCACCATAGAAACTATAGAAACACACTGAAGTGCATAGACTAGTGTTCCAATAAAGCAACCAAAAACAAGCTGCATAATAACCAAAAAATAAGACTGAATTTACATATATCAATACTAATCTTAAGACTTAATGGGTTAAATGTCACAATTAAAAGGCAAAGAGTGACAAGCTAGATGAAGAACCAAAACCCATTGCTATGACCATGCAATGGTTTTCAAGAGACTCATTTTACATGCAATGACACCCATACATTCAAGATAAAGTGATGGAGAAAACTTTACAAAGCAAATGGAAAGCAGAAGAAAGCAGGAGTTGTATAAACAATTGCAGACAAAACATACTTTAAAACAACAAAGATAAAAAATTACATAGAAAGGCATGACATATTGGTAAAGGATTAAATTCAAAAACATGTACCCAACACAGGAGCATCCAATTTCATAAAGCAAATTCTTAAAGACCTTCAAAGAGACTTAGCCTTCCACTCAATGAGAGTGGGAGAATTCAACATCCTACTGATAATATTAGACAGATCATTGAGGTAGAAAGTTAATAAAGATATTCAGGACCTGAACTCAACACTGGATAAAATGGATTTGGTAGACATCTATAGAATTCTCCACCCAAAACCAATGAAATATCTTTTTTCTCATCATCACATGGCACATACTCCAAAATCAACCACATAATTGGACATAAAACACTCCTCAGCAAATGTAAAAGAAATGAAATCATAACAACCACTCTTTTGGACCACACTACAATACAATTAGGGATCAAAACTAAGAAAATTGCTTGAAACCATAAATTACACAGAAAATTGAGTGACCTGTTCCTGAATGACTTTTGTTTAAATGGTGAGATTAAGATAGAAATCAAGAACTTCTTTGAAATTAATGGGAACAAAGATAGAACATGCCAGAATCTCTGTGACACAGCTAAGTCACTGTAAAGAGGAAAATTTACAGCACTAAATGCCCATATCAAAAAGTTAGAAAGTTCTGAATTCAATGATCTAATGCCACAACTAAAAGAACTAGAGGATGAAAAGCAAACCAATCCTAAAGTTAGCAAAAGACAAGAAACAATCAAATTCAGAGTTGAACTGAAGGAGACTGAGACACAATAAATCATTCAAAATTTCAGCAAATTCAGGAGTTGATTTTTTGGAAAAAATAAAAAAATAAAACAGACCACTAGCTAGACTAATAAAGAAAAGACAGAAGATAAAAATAAATAAACACAATTAGAAATAACAATGAGGACATTAAACTGACCCCTCAGAAATACAACATGCCATTGTAGAATATTATGAACACCTTTATGGACAACACAAGGATGCCCTTTCTCACAGCTCATATTCAATACAGTAATGAAAGCTCTTGCCAGAGTGATCAGGCAAGAGAAAGAAAAATAAATGGCATCCAAATATAAAGAGAGAAAGTCAAATTTCCCTGTTTGCAGACCACATGACTCTATATATAGAAAACCCCCATAGTCTCAGTTCAAAAGCTCCTTAAGCTGATAAGCAACTTCAGCAAAGTCTCAGGATACAAAATCAATGTGAAATATTACTGATATTCCTGTATATCAACAACAGTCAAACTGAAAGCCAAATCAGGAATACAATCCCATTCACAAATTTCCACAAGAAGAATAAAGTACCAAGAAATACAATTAACCAGGGAGGTTCTCTACAAGATGAAGAGAACCAGGGAGGTTCTCTACAAGATGAAGAGAACCAGGGAGGTTCTCTACAAGAACTACAAGCCATTGCTCAAAGGAATCAGAGAAGACAAAAATAAATGAGAAAATATTTCATGGTCATGGATAGGAAGAATCATTATCATGAAAATGACTATACTGCCCAAAGCAATTTATAGATTCAATGCTATTTTTATTAAACAACCAATGACTTCTTCACAGAACTAGAAAAACCTATTTTAAAATTTATATGGAAACAAAGAAGAGCCCAAAAGCCAAGCAATCCTGAAGAAAATTAACAAAGCTGGAGGCATCACATTGCCTGACCTTAAACTAAACTACAAGGCTACAGTAACCAAAACAAGATGATATTAGTACAAAAACAGGCACATAGCCCAATGGAACAGAATAGAGCCCAAAAATGAGACCACATACCTACAATTGTCTGATCTTCGACAAAGCTGATAAAACAAGCAATAGAGAAAAAGACTGTCTATTATATAAATGGTGCTGGCAGAACTGGTTAGCCCGCTGTAGAAGATTGTAACTGGAATCTTTCCTTATAAAAATCCACTGAAGATGAATGAAAAACTTAAATACAATATCCAAGCCATGAAAACCCTGGAAGACAACATAGGCAATACCATTCTGGACATAGAAACAGGTAAAAATTAAATGATGAAGATGTCAAAAGCAATTGCAACAAAAGCAAAAATTGACAAATGGGATCTTGTTAAACTAAAGAGCTTCTGTATAGCAAACGAAATTATCAACAGAGTAAACAGACAGCCTACAAAATGGGAGGAAAGTTTTGCAAATTATGCCTCTGACAAAGGTCTAATATCCAGCATCTATAAGGAACTGAGATAAATTTACAAGAAAAACAACTCCCTTACATAGTGGGCAAAGCATATGAACAAATACTTTTCAAAAGAAGACATACAAGTGGCCAACATACATATGAAAGAAAAAGCTCAACATCACCAGTTATTAGAGAAATGCAAATCAAAACCACAATGAGATAATATTTCACACATCAGAATGGCTATTATTAAGAAGTCAAAAAATAACAGGTGTTGTTGAGGTTGTGGAGAAAAAGGACCACTTACACACTGTTGGTGGGACTGTAAATTGGTTCACTGTTATGTTGTAAACAGTGTGACAATTCCTCAAAGACCTAAAAACAGAACTACCATTCCATATAGCAATCCCATTATTGAATATATGCCCACATAAATTTAAATCATTCTATCATAAGGAAATATGCATGTGTATGTTCATGGCAGCAGTATTTTCTATAGCAAAGACATGGAATCAACCTAAATGCCCATCAGTGGTAGACTGGATAAAGAAATTGTAGTACATATGCACCATGGACTACTATGCAGCCATATAAAATGAGATATGTCCTTTTCAGGAACATGGAGAGAGCTGGAGGCTATAATCTTTAGCAAAATCACACAGGAAGAGAAAACCAAATACCGCATGTTCTCAATTATAAGTGGGAACTAAATGATGAGAACACACAGACATTTAGGAGGGAACAACAGATACTGGGGCCTATTGGAGGGTGAAGGATGGGGAAGAGGGAGAGGATTGGGAAAGATAACTAATGGTTACTAGGTTTAATACCTGGATGACAAAATAACCTGTACAACAATCCCCTGTGACATGTGTTCACCTACGTAACAAACCTGCACATGTACATCTGATCTGAAAATAGAAGTAAAAAAAATGAAATTCAGCTTTAAAAAATTTTAAAAAGTCAAAGCACTCTGCAAAATAATGACAGAATAGAAATTTTTTGCCAAATATAAGTTGGACCTGCCCTAAGATAGTGACTATGCTGGTGAAATCAAGATTCATTAAGGGGATTAACATGCAAAGAGCATGTTGGTTTTTTTTTCCACAGCACAGTTATATTAGAAATCAATAACATAAAATATTTTAGAAAATCCTTGAATCATTTGAAATAATACTATTCAAATCAATGAACAAATCATGGAAATTACCATATTAATTCTAAGTTACTTTGAACTGAAAGATTAGTATAAATCATCAAAAATAGCAGGATACAGCAAAAAAAAGTCATTTTATGAAATTTATTATTTTAAGCACTTTTATAAAATGACATAGAAAACCTGAATAATGCCAAATCTATTAAACACATAAAATTTGTTATATACAAATTTTTTGCCAAAGAAACTCCAGGCCCAGATAGCTTCACCATTGAATTAAACATTTCAGGAAGAAATAATTTGAAATTTGCAAAAATTTTTCACAATAGAGAAGAACAAAAACAATAATCAATTACTTTAATGAACCCAGTACAACAAAATGAGAAATTTGTATTAAGAAAAGTAACATGGTTAGAAAAGAAAAACTCTTTAAGAAAATTTTAGTGAATCAAATTTTGAAATACACGTAATATATAAAATACATATTGTAATCAAATTATGCTTATTTTTAGAAAAATAAAGTTAACATCTAACGATTAACCAATAAAATGCACTAAATTAACAGAATAATCAAAAAACATAATTTTATCTCAGTTCATGCAAAAGCATCATTTAACAACATTTAATCTCTGTCTCAATTAATTGTTGTAGAACACTTGAGACTGAGTAATTTACAAAGAAAATAGGTTTATTTAGTTTACAATTCTGGTGACTGAAAAGTCCAAGATTGGGTGGCTGCATCTGGTGAGGGTCTCATGTTGCTTTAATTCATCACAGAAAGAAGAAGGGGAGAGGATGTGTACAAAGAGATCACATGGTGAGAGAGAAAGAAAGAGATAGAAACCAAGGAAGCCAGACTCTTTTTAACAACCCACTCTTGTGGTAATTAATCCGATTCTGGGATGGCAAGAACTCATTAACTCCTGAGGGAACACATTAATCTATTCATGAAGGATTTTCCCCGATGATCCAAATACCTCCCACTGGGCCCTACATTTCAACACAGCCAAAATGGGGATAAAACTTCAGTGTAAGTTTTAGGGGAGACAAACCACATCCGAACTGGAGCAATTCCCATCACAATAAAATCTCTTAGTGAACCAGAAGAAAAAGCATCAATCTTCTCAATATTGAAAGGCAGAAAACTTTTCACCTAACATCAAACAAAAATATCCATTCTCACCACCCTGAATCAACATTTACTAGTGGTCAATTCAGTGAACATGCCACAAAAATTAAATGAAAGCTTCAGTCTGGAAAAGAGAAAACAAAGCTTTTTTTATTCACATAAAGTATGATAGTTCAGGTAAAATTGAAGGAATCTAGCTGAAATTACTATAACTAATGAATAAACATACCAAGATCACAAGAAATTTTGTACATTTGAAAAACTAATTATATTTCTACATACTAGAAATAATTGATAAATTAAAATAATACCATTTATTATAGCAAATATTTAACTATAAAAGCTGAAATTATACAATATTCAGAATATGAGAGATTTATAAGCTTGGATAAGATAAATATGTATTTGGTAAGCCCCAAAAAATCCCACTAATTACATTTTAAAAATAAATTGGATCTCAAAAAAAATTAAAGCAAAGAAAATTTGTTCCTTGCAGGATATTGTTAAGAAGATACAAACATGTATCACAGACAGGCAAAAATGTGCACAGTGTAAAGGACTATAAATCTGAAATGCATAAAGGTAAATATTTATAATCTGGAAGTGACTTAGGTTAGCTGGGGCTGCCATAACAAAATGCAATAGATTAGGAGGCTTAAACAACAGGCATTTTTCACAGTCCTGGAGGTTGGAAGTCTGATATTAGGGTGTCAGCAGATTGGTCCTTGAGGAGG
The DNA here is from genome assembly GCF_002776525.5 of Piliocolobus tephrosceles. Classification (NCBI taxonomy): domain Eukaryota; kingdom Metazoa; phylum Chordata; class Mammalia; order Primates; family Cercopithecidae; genus Piliocolobus; species Piliocolobus tephrosceles. Next base: position 77,716,750 of record NC_045438.1, on the reverse strand, counting down.
ACCCTCTTCCTGGCCTTGTTAGCTGACATGACCTTCTTCCTTGTGCATGGGCAGAGTGAGAGAGCTTTGGTATCTCTTTCTCTTCTTATAAGGACTGTCTTAGTCTGTTCTCACGTTGCTATAAGGAGATAGCTAAGATTGGGTAATTTATAAAGGAAAAAGGATTAATTGACTCACATTTCCATAGAGCTGGAAAGGCCTCAAGAAATTACAATTATGGTGGAGGTAAACAAGTCCTTCTTCAAATGGTGGCAGGAAGAAGCACAGAGCGAATTGGGGGAAAGTCTCTTATGGAACCATGAGTACTTGCTCACTATGTTGAGAACAGCAGCACGGGGATAACCACCCCATGATTCAATTATCTCCCACAAGATCCCTCCCACAACATGTGGGGATTATGGGAACTATAGTTCAAGATGAGATTTGGGTTGGGGCACAGCTAAATCATAGCATTCTGCTCTTGGCCCCTCCTAAATCCCATGTTCTCACATTTCAAAACACAATCATGCCTTCCCAACAGTTTCCCAGATCTTAACTCATTTCAGGATTAACTCAAAAGTCTAAGTCCATAGTGTCATCTGAGACAAAGCAAATTCTTTCTGTCTATGAGCCTGTAAAATCAAAAGCAAGTTTGCTACTTCCAATTTAAAATGGGGGTACAGTCAATGGGTAAATACACCCATTACAAATGGGAGAAATTGGCCAAAACAAAGAGACTACTGGCCCCATGCAAGTCTCCAATCCAATAGGGCAGTCATTAACCTTAAAGTTCCAAAGTTATCTCCTTTGACTCCACATCTCAAATCTAGGTCATGCTGATGCAAGAGGTGGGCTTTCACAGCCTTGGGCAGCTCTGCCCCTGTGGCTTTGCAAGGTACAGCCACCTTCCCAGCTGTTTTCATGGGCAGCTTTTCCAGGTGCACAGTGCAAACTCTGTGTGGATCTACCATTCTGGGGTATGGAAGACAGTGGCTCTCTTCTTATAGCTCCACTATGCAGTACCTCAGTGGGGACCTTGTGTGAGAGCTCTAACACCACATTTCTTTCCTGTACTGCCTTAGCAGAGGTTCTCCATGAGGGTTCCACTCCTGCAGCAAACTTCTGCCTGGACATCTAGGAGTTTCCATACATTCTATGAAATCTAGGTGGAGGTTCCTCAGCCTCAATTCTTGACTTCTGTGCACCCACAGGCCCAACACCATGTGAAACCTCCCGAGGCTTGGGGCTTGCACCCTCTGAAGCAATGGCCTTGGCTGTATATTGGCCCATTTTAGCCAAGGCTGGAATCCAGGACACCAAGTCCTGAGACTGCACATGCAGCAAGATCTTGGGCCTGGCCCAGAAATCCATTTTTTCCTCCTCATCCTCTAGGCCTCTAGGCCTGTGATGAGTGGGGCTGCTGTGAAGGTCTATGACACACCCTGGAGACATTTCACCAATTGTCTTGGTGAATAATATTTGGCTCTTCATTACCTATGCACATTTCTGTAGCTAGCTTGAATTTCTCCTTAGAAAGTGGGTTTTTCTTTTCTATCGCACCATCAGGCTGCAAACTTTGCAAACATTTATGCTCTGCTTGAATACTTTGCCACTTATAAATTTCTTCTACTAGATACCCTAAACCATCTCTCTCAAGTTCAAAGTTCCACAGTTCTCTAGGGCAGGGGTAAAATGCCACCAGTTGATTTGCATAGCAACTGTCACTTGCTCCAGTTCCCAACAAGTTCCTCATGTCCATCTGAGACCATCTCAACCTGGACTTCACTGTTCATACCACTATCAGTGCTTTGGTCAGAGCCATTCAGCATGTCTCTAGGAAGTTCTAAACTTTCCCACATCTTCCTGTCTTCTGAGCCATCCAAGTCTCTAGGAAGTTCCAAACTTGCTCACATGTTTCTGTCTTTTTCTGAGCCCTCCAAAGTATTCCAACCTCTGTCTGTTACCCAATTCCAAAGTTGCTTCCACATTCTGGGGTATCCTTATGACAATGCCCCACTCTCTGTGGTACCAATTTACTGTTTTAAATTGTTCTCACACTGCTATAAGGATATACCTGAGACTGGGTAATATATAAAGAAAAGAAGCTTAATTGATTCTCCAGGACTGGGAAGGCCTCAGGAAAATTACAGTCATGGAAAAAGGGGAAACAGTCACTTCCTTCTTCACATGGTGGCAGGAAAGAGAATTGCAGAGCGAAATGGGGAAAAGCTCCTTATAAAACCATCAGATCTCATGAGAACTCACTCACTGTCATGAGAACAGCACGGAGAAACTGCCCTTATAATCGAACCATCTCCCTCAAGTTCCCTCTCACAACACGTGGGGATTATGGGAACTATAATTCAAGATGCGATTTGGGTGGGGGCACAGTCAAATTATATCACACACTACTCTCATTATGTAAACTCAGCCCTCATGACCTCATTTAAAATTAGGCACCTCCTAAAAATCCCACCCAGTACTGTCTCATTGAGGGTTAAGAATACCACCTATGAAATTTTGGGGTTGATAAAACTTTCCATCCATAGCAAGAAGGTATAAAATAAATTTTACAACTAAATTAGATAAACATCTATTAAAATGTATAATAGATATAAATGGATAATTCCTAAATAAAAATTTATATGTAAGTCTTCTAATTACATGACACTTTACTTAAAATCATTAGTCATCAGCAAAATGAAAATCATCAGCACAAAATATTCACTACAGACCCACCAAAATGAGTTAAAGTAAAAAGACAAACAATATCATGAGGATGGAGAGAAACTGGAAGGAACATTCTTATGATGCTGAAGGAACATTCTTATGATGCTGATAGGAATACAAATGGTACACACACTTCTAAAACGCTTTGCATTTTTAAAATATATCAAACATAAACTTATTGTATAACCAGCAAGTTCAATTCTAGGAAACAATCCAAAAAAAAAAAAAAAAAAAAAAAACAGAAAGCATATGTCTACACAGAAATCTGTACATAAGTCATATTCCCAACAGTTTTACTCACAATACACAAAAAATGAGAGTGAAAGTTTACTAAAATGTGAGTGGATAAACAGATTGCCCTGTATTCATACAATTAGCTAATATTCAATAATGTTTGACCAAGCATAGTGACTCACACCTGTAATCCTAGCACTTTTGGAGCCCAAGGCGGGAGGATCACCTGAAGTCAGGAGTTCAAGATGAGCCTGACCAACATGGAGAAACCCTCATCTCTACAAAAATGCAAAATCAGCTGGGTGTGGTGGTGCATGCCTGTAATCCCAGCTACTCGGGAGGCTGAGGCAGGAGAATAGCTTGAACCCGGGAGGCAAAGGTTGAGGTGAGCTGAGATCATACCATTGCACTCCAGCCTGGGCAACAAGAGCGAAACTCTGTTTCAAAAAAAAATTATAATTATAATTATTATTATTTTTACCAGCAAATTATTAATATGCATAATAAATACCCACTAGCACACACATAATATAAGATACATGCAAAATACATAAAAAAGATGAACAAAGTACATTTTAAAATGCTAGGTCATAAAGCAGACACCAAGACCAGACACATAGTTACATGAAATTTTAAAATAGGTAAACTAATCTATGTTGCCTGAAAATAGCTCATTGTTGGCGGAGGCAGATATTATGGGAGATGGAGAGTGGCTGACAGTGAAGTGTCATAGGGCAACTTCTTGTGGTGCTAGAAATAGTTTCTATGTTGACTGTTGTGGTTACCATTCACATGGTGATACATATTTATTAAAATAATCAAGTTGAACATACAAAATATATTCATTTCATTGACCGCGTAATTATACCTCAACAAAGTTGAATTACATAAGTTGGATCTGAACTGGGATATTCATATTGCTTTAGAGTGCCAGAGAGAAGTAAATTCTTTTATAATTTCTTCACCCAGAAAAAGTATGTACAGGTATTAGATCTAGATTCTCACATTTTAAGATTACTCTTATATCATAACACTTTCATGAAAAAAGAGAAACATTTTTATCTTATAAAATGTGCATTAAAAATCATCAATGTTATTTAACTTATATATTTTAATCACATAAATAAAAATTGAGAAGTGTCATTTGAACATCTATTTCTTGAAAATTAATAAGATGGAAATGAAATATTTGAATTGAAGCTACATAATATGGCTTAGAAAGGTTTATTTGTTATACATAACAAAAAATGGTTAATGTCTTATTATGTATTGAGATTTTCTTTAAAACAATAAACTTCTTATAATCAGAAGGACATTATAATTAATTGATAAACTTTAGGTTATCACAGTCAAAACAAAACCATCCTGATAGGATCCTGAAATTCCTGAACCAGTGCCATGAAATAAGGAGATTCTTATACAGTTAAAACATGCTATTGTAAAATTTCAAAAGCTCATGATAGGAACGTTTCAAAGAAAGAAAACATAACCAAAACAAACAAGCAAACAAAAAAACAGGAACAGGTGGAGAAAATCTTAACCCCTCTATTTACTTATTTTTTTAATTTACTTATTATTTTTTTACCTATTATTTTATTTATTGTTTTATTTACTTATTATTTTTAAATAAGTAAAATAATTGTAATTTGGGTGCTAAATTTGTAGCAATATTATTTGTTTGGTGAAATTTTGTAAAAAATAATTTTGAGCACACTACCAACGTGTATTTTATCTTTATTCAGCAAAATAAATAACTAACGGTGGTGCAATATGCCCATCTCATAAAGTTAGGACAACATATTTTTTGTTTTATTTTGCTTTGCACTTATTATTTCAACCTACACAACTTCGTCAGCTGATCATAAGTGGCATATGTCACGGATTGGTAGATCTCAGCCCACCTACAGCTACGGTTATCTGGGGTATCAATTTGTTCTTATTAGCTTGCCAGAATCCATATTTTTGCAGGGGTGGTTGTAGGTGGGTGGTAACATGCGCGTTTTACTTCAAACAGAAAGTGTAATCCAAAGACTATGAATAAATGCACTTTAACACTAGGGATAAGAATACAAATAACAGGGATTTTTTTTTAATACTGTTCATATGGTACAAATTTCTCAAAATAGCTAAAAGAACATTTAAACTGTTTTTAGTCATAGTAGGTGTGGTGATTCACACACTAGGAAATTTATTCTATTTTTGGGAAAAGAATCATGAACTTTGTTTAGGATTGTTTATATCAAAGATTTACATGTAAGATTGCATAATGAGTGACCAAATCCCTTGGAAACCCTTCATCCCAATTACATAGAAATATATGAATGCAAATTGGGTTTTTATTTTATTTACTGATAGAAAATAATATGAAATTTGAGGCTTATATTAAGAAATACAGTTGATGATGTCATTCATTTTCATAAAGTGATAGAACTTTGAAATAAAATGGTGAGGTTTCAATTATGGTCTAGATAACTTGGATATTTGTAGCTTTCTTCATTTTGTCCAGAATAGCGTTATTCACTAAACTCTTTGTTTAACAGACTAGTTGGGTGTTGTGTAGCTCAACACAAAACCACTCCAAACACATGATCAATACTTCCTCTAAGACATTCTTATACACCACTAACAGACAAGCTGAGAGCCAAATCAGGAATGAACTTCCATTCACAATTGCTTCAAAGAGAATAAAATACCTAGGAATCCAACTTACAAGGGATGTAAAGGACCTCTTCAAGGAGAACTACAAACGACTGTTCAGTGAAATAAAAGAGGACACAAACAAATGGAAGAACATACCATGCTCATGGATAGGAAGAATCAATATCATGAAAATGGCCATACTGCCCAAGGTTATTTATAGATTCAATGCCATCCCCATCAAGCTACCAATGAGCTTCTTCACAGAATTGGAAAAAACGGCTTTAAAGTTCATATGGAACCAAAAAAGAGTCCGCATTGCCAAGACAATCCTAAGTCAAAAGGACAAAGCTGGAGGCGTCACGCTACCTGACTTCAAACTATACTACAAGGCTACAGTAACCAAAACAGCATGGTACTGGTACCAAAACAGAGATATAGACCAATGGAACAGAACGAAGCCCTCAGAAATAATGCCACACATCTACAACCATCTGATCTTTGACAAACCTGATAAAAACAAAAAATGGGGAAAGGATTCCCTATTTAATAAATGGTGCTGGGAAAATTGGCTAGCCATAAGTAGAAAGCTGAAACTGAATCCTTTCCTTACTCCTTATACGAAGATTAATTCAAGATGGATTAGA